>NC_054537.1:34994571-35294571 GCF_017654505.1 Polyodon spathula | reverse complement strand
AGGGAAAGCCTGTGGTAGACCCCGACTTCATATTCTCTGTGACCAAAGGGAGTGATGCCAAAGGAGGGGCGGAAGAAGTGTTTGGGAGGTGGCCTTGCGAAATGCCCAAACACCACAAAGAACTCCTTGAGGGCAGACTCCATCCTATAGAGCACCCTATCTGTTCTACAGTTGGCTTTGCCTCCTCTCTGCATGACCTGGGGCTCTCTAGGAACCTGAGCGATGACATGAAGGAGGTAGCTTTCTCTGTAAGGAATGCTATCCGTTCCAACTCTGTGGAGCGCCAGTTTAAGGACAGTGCCTGCCAGACCAATAGTTTCAGTACTAGGGGAACCCAGTCAACCCAAACCATCAGCGTCAGCCTCCAGACAGAAACCTTGAGAAGCATTACCAGCAGTCCTCACAAGTGCTTAACACCGAAGGGAGGCTCAACCCCTGTCTCATCTCCATCGAGGAGCCTGAGGAAAATGCAGTTCTCCCCAGTCATTCAGAACAAATTTGACCGCCCCTGCTGCTCCCCCAAGTATGGCTCACCAAAGCTCCAGCGCAAAATGCTGGCCAAAGTGGACCAGCCCAACAACAAGCCTGCCACACCGACCACACCTCAGAAAGGGTACAGCGAGTCAGCCTGGGCCCGGTCAACCACCACCAGGGACAGCCCTGTCCACTCCACCATCAACGATGGGCTGTCCAGCCTCTTCAACATCATCGACCACACGCCTGTGCTGTATGACACCCTGCAGAAGTTCACCAAGTCCCCCAGCCGCTCCAGGTCTGCAGTGGCCAGGTCAGCAGAGCCCAAAGCTGAGGAGCCCAAGTCTAATTACGGGGTGGTTCAGGAGTACCTGACAAATGTCCAGGGCAGGTCTCCCAGTCCTGTCCAACTGACTGTAGAGTCTCAGGGGGAAAAAACCCCAGAGGTAATTAGCATTAGACAGGACTTATCTGCTCGTCCAGGCTATACCCTCACAGAAAACGCTGCCAGAATACTTAATAAAAGACTTCTTGAGCAGGCCCTCAGGGATGAAAAAAAGCTTCCTTCCAGTTGCCAAACAAACCTCAGTAAGGAGAGCAGGCCGGTGGAAGCTGGCAAAGTTCAACAGGGATCCATTGAGGTAAATTGTTCGTTTATTTGTTTTATTTATTTTATTTTTTGCTTCAAGTGATTCTGTTTAAAAAACAGTTTTAAAGAAAAGTATTAATATTGTGTTTTTTTTTTTTTTTAATATTAATAGCACACTCATTATAAGGTAATATTGGGTTATGCATGCAGCTGTACTAGCAATTTATAGGATCTCAAATTTTAATCCCTCAAAACAGAATGTGAACGTGTGTGCAGTAGTGCACTAAGCCTTTATTGAGCAGTAAGACACTGGACATAATCTGTTCATTCTGTTTTGGCAGTTCTCTATTACAGGTAATTTACTATTGAGTGTTATAGACTAGTAATGGCCATAGGTGAGATTGGTAAAGAACCATTTCAGACCCCCCTTCAAAGATTAGCATTCTGGTGATGCCACTGAATGACACCTTACCTGTAAGCAACACAACAGTGTCATTCAGAAAATGGTGCTTCATCAGAATTCAGTAGAATATCAAGTGTCAACCTTGTCAAATCACTGCCACAAGAAGTATATACTGACTGAACATATATTTAGGGGGTGAGTTAATTTGACTTAGATTTTCCTTTTCACAGTGTAGGGCCAATTAGAGGATTAATGAGGTATAAAGTAGGAATTGCAAAATTGAATATGCATAGTTTCACTTTGAGATTAACTATGTGTATTATTAGGCTTTTATTGATCCAAAATCTGAAAGTTCTTCTAATATGCAAATTTAAACCTTGTATATCTTTTAATTTTCACCTACACCTGAAGAAGAGAGGTCTTGAAAGGTAGATAATGAAGGTGATATTTTATAGTAGACGTAATGTACAATGTTAACAAGACTTTGAACTGTAGTTTATGGTTTTTGCTACTGTAGACTTTTATGCATTATATGATGGCCGAGGACAAATAATTACCCGCTAGCACCCTAAGCAGAATGATAAGACATTTGGCTGGACTGTAAAGAACTTTTTACACATCTAATCATATCTATGACTTTGTAAAGCAGTACATAATGGTTTATTTTGATATCCCTATGATTTCACTCAATATCAAGTCTGCCAATTTTTTTTATGTTTTGTAACAATGTGTTGCTGTAGATTCTGAGAAGAAAGGATGAGTTCCAACTAAGCAATACTCAAGAACCGAAATAAATAAATAAGCCTTGGTTTGCTTTCAGGCCTTGCCACATCGGTTGATAATAGAACAAAAACAGATCTCCTGCTAGGAGTTCAAGTAAGAATTAAATATGCTGGTATAGTATGTTTTTGTATTATTTGATAGCACCAGTAAAGCTGGGAGGGATTTACTATGGCATTTAAAACAACAATTACTTCACAACTACTGAATGCCCATTATCTTATATTTGCTAATTGGCGGGCGTAATTAGTTGGTTCTTGATTCACTTAAACCATTATAATTAACTTCACACTTGGCTGCCTGGTATAAAGATAACAACTTAAACTGCATACTAACAACATGAGTCATTTGATACTGAATAATGTGAGGTTTAAGAAAAGCATGGGAAAATCAAACTACTGAAATATTTTTCAAAGGTTTTGTGAGGGCATGCTTAAAGCTAATTTCTTCATGTAGACTGGTTCACAGCCCCCTGTGGGAGGGTTCTCCTAAATGACAAGCAAGTTATAAGTAGCCATTGGACCACTTCCTGAAATGTGTACACTGAATATGTCATTGCAAATTATATCATAGTTCACAGAACCTAGTTAATCCCACTGCTGAAATTCTTGGCTCAATGGTTTCTTTGTGAAGAAAGCATTGTTGCGTCAAGATCTTGGTAGAGCTGGTACTGTAGCATTCTTACTGAGGAATAGCTATCTAGCCACACAGCTAAACATGCCTTCCTTGTAAAGCGAGATTCTGTTTATTGTGCTTCCTGTTAAACCCCAAGTACTTTTACAGGAGTTCACCTGCTAGTGGCCTGTTGCCCTCTGTGAACTTGTGCTCTTTTTCAGTATATTTTAGTGGTCGTGGAATCCACATCGCAACAAGCCTTTGTTCGTTCCTGGTAGGGGTTGAATCTCTTTTTCTTTTAATTTCCAAACTAATTGTTTTCACTGTATTTTCTCTCTTCCTTTCCAACCTGTCTGGCCTTTTTTTATGTTTGTGCAATCCAGAACCAAACTGTCTTACTAACCGCTCCCTGGGGACTCTAACCCTGCTTGTCTCACTACTGTAAGTTCCTTTATTCCTCTTCTCTGAACTCTCTGCGGGCTCAGTTCACAAGATACACAAACAAAAATAATACTGTACTACTGCTTTACATTAAACTATGCATGCCGTAAATATAAAACAGACAAAACTACCCCACTTAGTCATATCTCCAGTGGCTGGGTGCAGAGTTACATAGAGCTAATGATACAGTTGAATCTCACCATCTAAACCAGAGTATGGCTTTTGAAGTCGAGCCGTTTGGCCATACCCTATGCGTATATTTTGCATCCTTCTAAATTAAAAAAACTGAACATGGAAGCAGTGTGCAAAAAGCAATCTAGATACCATGTCTACAGTGCTGTATGGGGCTGTGTTATTACAGTCAGAGCCTCTTGGCGTTGCAAGTTATTCATTCTTTTATGTTTAATCAGTCAGTTCCTATGGGAACAAATGCAGCTCAACCAAAGAGTTAGGATCTGTTGTTATTAATTATTAAAGCAGCAATCCTCTTCCTAAAATGTGCAGATTAGCTTGAGTGAGTCACACTCGCCAGTCTGCTGGAGAGGTGTGAGACCTAATCTGGAAAACGCATAACACAGCTCTTCTTAACAAGAAACAAGGTAAATCTATAATGCCTTCATAGGCGTTATGTAATGCATACAGTGCTCCCCCTTTATAAGATGGTCTGTTATACTGTGGAATAGGTTATAAGGTGGTACGGTCATGGCTCCCATTTGCCCCATAATGCCATTACACTGACACTAGTATTCTCACTATAAGGCGGAACAGCTTGGTCTCTTAACTATGTCTCCCGACTGCAGCGTTATAAAGGGGGAGCAATGTATTTCTATTAGGCAGCACTGCAAACTGTTCAGTTTAGCTACGATGCATCATTATGAATTGAGCCCTTTTAAAATATTCCCTCAAAGGATTCCCCAACTGATTTCTACTGTATCGATTGGGAATATTATTAATGCATATTTATTAAAACCCAATTTAAATGTAATTACAGAGTTGACACATGCACAGTATTAAGTGCGCATAGAGGTTTGAAAGCTGCAATACATACACCAATTGGATGAGTAATGTACTGAAGATGACATTGAGCTCAAAACAAATACTGAGTACTCAAAATGTAAGCCTGACATCCTAGATGATTATTTCTTATTGTGATTTTGTTTTGCTGTTTGTTTAACCAGTTAACTGTAAATAAATACACATAGAAATTAAGCTGAATTATATCCAAAATTCTGACTACTTTTACAGTGCATAGTGTCAATTTTGTATTATAGCGTTTCACGTCGTAGTCAGTCTAAGCGGATGTCTCCTTAAGTGTTTAGCAGAAGTATGCTTGTGACATCTTTTTTGTTCCATTTAGAAATGATTTAACCCTTTGTGTCCCAGCTGAGATGCAACATCTTGTTACAGCGTTGTCTGGCTTCAACACCTTTTTATAGCTGGGTTGGACCCAGAGATTTTGAGTGACAGGATTCTGGTCATCTAAATGATTCCAGTATGCCCTGTCTGTTAGTGTTTTGTGCTAACCACCTGAGTACACTGTCTCTTTTTAGGTTATCAGACTGCTGGTTCACAATCCCTTTCATGTTTGACACTGTTTTGAGTTTCCATCAAAATGTTCTTTCTTATCCTACTCTATCCTTAACCCAATAATCACCTTCTCAGCTGTGTTTGTAAACGAAGACAGAAATAGTTCTTGCTTCTGTTTTTTGTTCAGTTTGTCTTAGTTTTATCATTTGTCCCTGTGCGTAATTAACAGAATGTTGAAGTGAAGAATTCATTCATAACCATAAAACATTATTGATGCATGCAAGCATTTTGCCAGTACATCACAGAAAACTAATGTCTAATTTAACAAAAGGCTTTCCTCATATGTTTCATCATAATAAATGGTCCACATCTGTTATATTCAAAAACAGATTTTTTTTTTTTTACTATCCCATACCTGTAGCACAGGGTGTGCATATAGGGTGTGCCAAAACTCATATTTTCCGAGTAATTACCTTTAAGAAATCTAATGTTGTTGGTTATTAATTAAATGGAATAAAGCATGTTAATGACTCAACACAAAACTATGTGGTTCCTGAGTACAGCTGAGTAAGGTCTTAATGAAATCAAAAAGAAATGCGTTATAGGAGGGCTATACAGTAGCATCATTACACTTGGGGTTTTAATGATCTATTGCCGTTTGTCTAATTAATGTGAACCTTACAGAAAGGCTGTCAAAGGATTATGTCTTATACTGAAAGTACAACTGTGTTTGTACTTAAGTAAATAAATGTTACTGTATTTGATAAGTTTAGACACATTGCTGCTGTTTTTAGTAGGTTGATCTTTCTCATACTACTAGAGTGGTCTGCAATTCTAAGTGCAGTTATCTTTCCAGACCATATACAAATCTGCACTGTTGAGAGTTATTCACACTGGGGTGATTTATGAACATCACTAAGTTCAATACAGATACAGTGCATAGAGGTCCTCCCTCTGTTTACATTCCAGGGCTGTAAAGATGGAGAAAGCACTACAGTTTGCAAAATATTGAACATTCAGAAATTACTTTTGTGTAACAAGCATGTAGTTCAATATTTTGTATGCATGATTAGGATTACATGTAACATCATATAAACCATAGCTGTTTCAAGACACTCGTTTAACCTTGTCTAACCCCTTTTCTTTCATTTTGTCAATGTCTTTGTTCCTGTTCTTCATGGCATCTGACTACCTAAAAATGTATAAAGTATATTCAGGTTATATTTGGCTGCATGAATATATAAGATAACACCTAAGCCTGTATAATAATACTAGGCTTATAACACACACTGTAGTGATTACAACCATTAGGAGTCGTTCCCAGGTAAATGGAATGTTTGAATAGCAGACGATTTCTTACTTTTTGGGGGAACAATCACAATAAACCTGTTTTAAGGTCAAACTACATTTTAAAAATAAATAAATAAATAAATAAATAAATCATTCCTGTAGGGTTGGTATTGTATTTTATTCTAACAGGGGAGTTAAGTATGGTCTAAGGAGCTATAATCATAATCATAATAATAATCGTTAGTTATGAAAATTGTTAATTAGAAGAATTAATGTTGTGTGTTTTGTTTTTTTTTTTTTTTTTTTTAGTATAGTGTTGTTGGCTTCAGGATTTGTTTGCATAATGTTCCACAAAACTACAGTTGCTCCTTGCAAAATGTAGGATATCATAAGTGCTGTGATTTATAAAAACAAAAAAAACAAAAAAAGCACAATATACCAAAATGTGCCAAACACCAGACTTGCACAGAAAAAAGTCTCCCCTATTGTATAAAAATGCAGCAATGATAGATACTATATATATATATATATATATATATATATATATATATATATATATATATATATATATATATATATATATATTTATTTTTTTAAGTTTTATTCCACATGATAGGAGGGGTATTTAGGGGTATTCTGGTTCTATAGAAATTTATTTCAAGTCAATCCCTTGCGGTTCCTACCCGGGAAAGTCTTTCTAACTTCATTTTTTTCATTTTTGAAAGGACCTGCCCTGTTCTTCACTAGCTCCTCCTTTGGAGTCCTGCTTCCTGAGACCGGCAAGGCCAGCGAACCGCCGACCGCCCTCCAGGTGGGCCTCTTGTTCCCCGTCAGCCTCACCTTGGTGGTCCATTCCTTCCGGACAATTCCTTTTCCCGGAGGAGCAGCAGCAACTGGAACCAGAACCGAGCCAAGAACACAAGCTTGCATGAAGCCTCACGCCCACTCTGAGAGTCTGCCTCAGCCTCACTAGCCAAAAACAACCACCTTGTGTAACAGTGCTACAAACTCACACAAGCAGAGTTCAAGTACCAATGGGAAGAAACACATTGAATGTAATGGGAGAAAAATACAAACAACAAACAATGGGCTGTGTTCTGTAACAACAACAAAAATGTGCCTGTAAAAACATAGGTTCTTCTTGATTGTAAAAAAAAAAAAAAAAAATATATATATATATATATATATATATATATATATATATATATATATATATATATATATATATACTCTCATCTTATTTTTTAAAATTATTTTTAAGAGTGATAGCCAAACAGAGGTCGTTTTTTCAGGTTACAAAATGAAAGGTGCCGAATGAAAGTGAAATGTCTGTCTCTCTCAGTAGTATCCTGACTGCTGCCTTTTTTTTCCAAAAAAGGTTTGCAAAACGGACAGTCCTTAAAAAAAAAAAAAAAAAGGAAAACACAACTAAAACTGCTGCATATCAACAGAGGCGGTAATATTTGATGTCAAAGATGTATTTACTTTACTGTGTGTTATATTCTTGAAGGGATACAAGTAAATTGTGCATTGAATTTTTTTTTTTTAAATGACAAGTGGATATAAAGCTGCAACGTCTTGGGAAGATAGATGTGCACTATGATGCAATACTTGATTTGCATGCCTTTGGGTTCCTAGCACTTTAGTGCATGTATATAAGGATATTGTACTCCACCATCACTCGTAATATGAGTCACTGAATATCACTGTAATAATGTTGTAAGGTTCATTCTGTACTGTAATTTTATTGTAACTTTATTTGCATATAAAAAGATTTTTAAACTAAATTATTGTAACAGTTAGCTGTCTTTGTACAGTTATGAAAAAACTTATTTTCTTTTTTTTTTTTTTAAAGTTGTATGGGGTAGAAAAAAAAATTAATGGATGTTGTTAAAAAAAAAAAAGTATGTAAGACAATGGTTAACTGGTAATAAAAAGAAAATATGTATTTACAACAGGCCGTTTTTTCTTGTTTTGATCTACAGTCAAAGGAGGAGCCTACTAAATACATGCATTGTGTAATACAGTATACAATAGGTAAAAATAAGTCAATGAGATTATTGCACAAAAGTTTACAAAATCCCCATTGAAATGCAGTTGCAATTTGTTTTATTATAGTCTTGTCTTTTGTTTTCAGACTCGCAGTCAGATTTGGTGAGCGTGTCCCTGTAGCATGCCAATATGCATGTCTCTAAGGTTAGTGGCCTGGATTGAAATGTTCATATTTACATAGTTAACGTCAAAAACAGTCGATAGACCCTCCAAAAATCACATATACATATATGACTTAAAACAAAACTCTAATAAAATCAAAACAATACAATTAATTAAGGACATTCTCCTCAACATTTTTACATTTAAATATTAAAAAAAAAAAAACTGTGCTTTCTAATAAGCTCTAATCACAATAGAAATGTACCTGTGTAGGAGCATACTTGGAGCAGTTATCAAACTTAATTTTGTAGTGTTAATCTTGGTTTGTATCCACATCTTTCTGTTGCGGGTTCAGAACAACTTAAGTGGGTTTGGAGTTCTGTACCTTTGCATGATGTCATGAGATCAGCCCCCTTTCAAGTGGGTAATCCTGTGTTTAGAAACAGGACTGCAGAAACAACTTGCTGGTTTTCAGATTTTGTTAAGTACAATACAACTGTAATATTGTATTTCACACGTTAGTGTAATGCTGAACTGATTCCCTTTATTATTGTTATTGGTTTATTTAGCAGACGCCTTTATCCAAAGTGACTTACAGAGACTAAGGTGTGTGAACTGCGCATCAGCGGCAGAGTCAATGACAGCGACGTCTCACCCGAATGAGTGACTTGCTCAGGGTCACACACAGTAAATCAGTGGCTGAGCTGGGATTTGAACCGGGGACTTCCTGGTACAAGCCCCTTTCTTTAACCACTGGACCACAACGCCTCCCGTGTGCACACTGTCAGTTTTGATTGGAGTTACAGTAACATCCTTGCCTAATATGATTTTTACGAAACAAGGACACATTTTTTGATAGATTATAGATCGATAATTCTAGTCCAGGTAGCCTGTTGAATTTCCCAAATTGTTTTAGGTTTGGAGTCCGCGTGGACCCCAGGTGCAGTGTATTGGTGGGCTTGACGTTCTCGTGTGAATATAACAGTCACAGATAATAGCTAGCTTCCTGCTTGTTTTGAAAGTACAGAATTAGCTTTCCAATGATGTATTGTATGTCTTGAACAGATGTTTCTAAGCAAAACTACAGCAGACTGAAAGGCTTGAATCATATGACATGAGTCAGCTCCTAAGTTTCGTTTGTTGCCTATTACTCAGTCGTTTCCACAGATAGTGTTAATTATCCTTCTCTCTGAACTTGGTATGCCTTTGATTATTGGATTTTCTACTTTAAGCACTTTTAGCTGTGTCTGTTAATAGCAGCAGTACGCTTGTAATGAAAATTATACTTTAAGTACCAGCTTTGCCTTGGGAGGGTGGGAATGTCTCAAGAAAAAGATGCATTCTGCTGCTTGAATATTACAAAGCGGTTCTGAGATGAAAATATATATATAGAAGAGAACATGCTATTTTGGCTTGCTGAAAGTTTTTTAAACACTGCGATTCTGTAAACAACTGCATCGGATAGATTAAGGGATCATAGTGGAGTATTTGGTCAGGGTCACTGGGAACATTTACAAATAGTGAGGAGGTCTAAGCGGCTTGTTCAATGTTGCGTTGAAAGCTGATTACATAACAGCAGAGACAGACTGTCCAGAAGAGCTTGGGGAAACAGTGGAAGAGGTCAAGAGCAGATTTAACATTGCTCAGAAGATCCTGACAGTACATTAATGATACAACAGGGCTTCACAATCTATTCATTAGATTATTACAGCTACACTAATGAACATGTTCGGTGGGTAAATGAAAGGCTTTTCGTTCCATGGCTCTTATCAAGAATTTGGAAAATGTTCTTTATTCTATGGCTGGCAGAGAGCCAGAAAAACAGCCTACTTAGTTCCACAGATCAACCCAGGGAAGGACTGTTTGATACACTGATAAGTAATCTGTTGAGAATTCATAGCTCTGTCCTAATTAGAGATAGTTGGAATTAGACAGTATATTTTTTGGGAGAAGGCCAAAATTCATTCAGCGAGCCAAATCTATCAACTTAATCTAATTAAATTGCCCCACCTCCCTGCTAATGTCTATAATCCTTGTACACTTTTGCAAACTATAATAACAAGAACTAACTCCTGGCTCATCTGTACCAAAGGGATGGTAATTGCTTTTACAGTGGTGTAGTGGTAAATAAAAAAAGTGTGTAAACGCCTGTTTGGTGGAGTTGAACAGATTGATTTAACAGATAAACCTGAACAGATACATTGCTATTGGCCCTCAGCCAACTACAGCGTCCCCCACCCCCATACAGTTATTTCCCTTCTTAGGTGCTGTTCACGAGAAAAGTCATAGACCCAACAGTTCTGTGCGCGTCCTTTCGTGGGCTAGGATGAAGGCTACTAGCACCAGCCTGCAGGTCCAGTGTGCCTAACAACAGAACATTAACAGAACATAAACAACCAATCACAGGGGAGATCACATGACCTGCAGACAGGAATGGACACCAGAGTCTGCTGTTCCCTTCCACCCGACAGTTATTTTTTTCCTTTAAACTTTATCCGGGCATTTTTCAGCCACTTAATTCGATAAAAGTTATTATAAAATATCGGCGATGGCAATGAATTGTGATAAAGGCATGAGTTCCTCACCATGAAAGAAAAAGTTAAAAGAATATGTGTACCAACCTCCCCGGGTCACAGCTGCGTGCATCCCCTAATGAGACAAGTGATTCGGGAAGAACTTCACGGTTTAACGGAGAGGCTCAGATCCTTGGAAAATGATTTGAAAACATTTATTTCTAAGTCAAACAGGAGTCAGCTGAAACCAGACTCACTGTTGATAGATTGCAGGAGAAAGTGGTCCAGTACGAGGACAAACAGCGCCAAAATAATCTAAGGCTTGTTGGGTTAGACGAGGGCGAAGAGAAGGATGACCCTATCAAATTCCTTCAACGTAATCTTCCTAAATGGATTCCGGCTTTGGAAGCAGATCTGTTGAGATCGAAAGAGCCCACCGCATCTACAGCGGAAAGGAAGGCCGTAGAAATAGGCCGCGCTTGCTTGGTTTTCAAGCTGCTGCGTTACAACGACCGCCAGGCCGTTCTCGCTGGAGCTCGGACCAGCTCCACCCTGCACCGTGGCTGTTCACTTCGCTTTTTCCCGGATTACAGCAATGTCACAGCTCAGCAGAGACAGGACATCTGATTCAGAAGGGGATGAAGTCTTTCCTGATTTTTCCAGCTCTGGTTAAGGTGTTTCATAGGGGGAAACACTGGCTATTTAAAACGGCTATGAAAGTTGAAGATTTCACGGTCTCTGGAGTCTGCGGGTCCTATTTCAGCAATGGACGCAACTCAGCAAGGGATCTGAACTGTGAAGCGATGTCTGAAGTTAACCGGGACTTAAGGTTTGACAACACTGACATTAGAGTTTGCTCATTGCTTATTGACAAAGTATTTGTTCATGTGGGTGCACTTGTGCTATACAGCAAAGTGGATTTTTTTTTTCTTCGGGGCTTGGTGTATAATGTTAAAAAATAATAACCCGGTATACAGGTATTTTTTGTCTTGTGGTTGACTTGGAGTCGGGGCGGGGGTTTAGAGACCAGAGCGTTATCTTGCTGTGTTGAGGGGTCACGAATCCATGAAGTTTTATGTTTTTGGCAGATGAGAGTAATTTCTACCTCTCTGACTGCCTTGTGTTTATTGTTAACATGTCTCAGTGTTGACTTTCTATGAATCTGTTCTTTATTGTTGTTCTATTTGCCAGTGCTTGCCTACAATTATATTGTACTGTTTTGCATACCATATCTGTCTGATATCTATTTTAACTGGTATATTATCTTTTCACACAATGTGCTCTTTGCTGCAACTAGTAGAATACACCCTATGTCTGTCTTAATTTTGTTTGTTTTCCAGAGAGAGAGGTTTTCGTTTGTTGATCCACCATGATGACTGATATTAATATTCTATCTTGGAAAATCCGTGGTTTAAATACTCCTGTTAAACGTACACAGTGTTTAGATTTTTTGCACCGTAAAAGGATATCGATTGCATTAATACAGGAATCTCATCTTAAATCTGAGGACATTCACCGCTTTCAAAATAAACACTTTCGTGTTGGAGCACACTCTTCTGCAACTAATCAAACTAAGGGGGTTCTTGTATTGGTAAATAGGAAACTAAAACTTTCTGTTGAACGATCTGGGGGTGACGACTCAGGGCGTCTCCTTGAACAATGTTAAATTTGCTTTTGTTTCTGTTTATGCCCCTAATGACTATGCTATTCACTTTCTTCCTGGTATAGCGAGTGCTTGTCTAGATTTCTCTGAGCACCAGTTAATAATAGGAGGAGATTTCAATACAGTAAGTAATCCGGTTTTAGATCGATCTAATCCCAGTTCAGCTGATAATTGTTTGAATTCGTCAGTGGTTTTTAATAATTTTATTAGAGATACTAATTCGTGGGATATTTGGCGTTTGAAGAATGATAATGCAAGGGACTACACCTTCTTTTCTGCTCGACACCAAACCTATTCTCAGATTGACTATATTCTTACCTCATCTACACTTATTGAATATGTGACAAAAATCGACATACTGCCAATATTAATTTCGGATCATTCCCCTGTACTGTGTAATATATTACCTACAATACGCCCTCTATGTGCAAATAGATGGCGTTTTAATACTTATCTTTTACAAAATTCAAAGTTTATTACACAATTTAATAATAAACCACAAGAATTTATTAAATTTAATCTCAGTTCTGCTAAGAATCCTCGGGTTCTTTGGAAAGTTACTAAGTGTTTTCTGAGAGGTAATTGCACTGCATTTTCTTCCCATATACACACCTCTAGAAACAAACAAATTATTAACCTTGAAACCCAAATTCAAATTTGAGAGAAAGGACAGAAGCAGGCTTTTTCTGATGATAGAGCAAAACAATTAATTAAATATTCTCAAAACCGAATTTAAAGCCCTGACGTTATCGCGAGCAGAATTCCTCATTCATCGCACCAAGCAAAATTATTATTACCACGGGGAAAGACCTAGTAGATTACTACTTCAAAAAAATGAAAAACTATAATAAAATAAAGATTTCAAAAGAAACATGTGTAAACAGGTATATGTACATACAAAACTGTAAAAACAAAAGTAGTTTTTAATTTAAAATGAAAGTAACATGTTTTCTCTCAAGTGTGTCAGTCATTGCAGCACTGAATCCAGCATCAAAGTGTTTCTACCGAAGCACTGTGGCTAGCGTCAAGATGAAACCTCTCCCACTGATATTTTCCAAAATGAAAGGATTGATGTCTGCCAAGTCCAGTAGAGATAACAAGAGGCTTGTATATAAAAGTAGAATAGAATATGGTAGGTTATAACAAAAATTAAACATGTATTGTATAAGGCAGTCAAAATGACTGCTCTGGTAGTTCTAGGTAGAGGGGATTATAACTTTTTTTTTTTTGCGATCCTGCATTTCAAACGCCATCGGTGTATTTAATACATGTACATATCTTTCCACATATCTTTCACACACGCAATAATTTAAATATTCAAAGTGAAAACCTTCAGTTGCATTTTGCTAAGGTGAGACCCAGTGAGACCCATTATGGCAGACTGGATTAAAGTTATTTTAGCCTTTCTTTTGGATGTGTGTGTCACAATTCACTTGTGCTCAGAACTGTCATATATCAAAGCATTTAAAAAGGCTAATTTATACATTCATAGAGTTAAGTCTAGTTTCTGTAACTCTGAAATGCTACATTTAGTTTTGCTAATTATCAGTTTAAAAGGATTGTATGCTGGTGGAGTACTGGCATCTGAGAGTGGATTCTCCACCTTTGTTGCTATTAACATAAGCATCCCAAGGCTGCACTGGTAGCGTGTTGTAAATGTACTTAACATTTCTATGACGTCTCCCTTGGAAGAGGTCAAAGGGATGGTAATTGCTTTTACAGTGGTGTAGTGGTAAATAAAAAAAGTGTGTAAACGCCTGTTTGGTGGAGTTGAACAGATTGATTTAACAGATAAACCTGAACAGATACATTGCTATTGGCCCTCAGCCAACTACAGCGTCCCCCACCCCCATACAGTTATTTCCCTTCTTAGGTGCTGTTCACGAGAAAAGTCATAGACCCAACAGTTCTGTGCGCGTCCTTTCGTGGGCTAGGATGAAGGCTTCTAGCATTGCGCTGCAGGTCCAGTGTGCCGAATAACAGAACATTAACAGAACATAAACAACCAATCACAGGGGAGATCACATGACCTGCAGACAGGAATGGACACCAGAGTCTGCTGTTCCCTTCCACCCGACAGTTATTTTTTTCCTTTAAACTTTATCCGGGCATTTTTCAGCCACTTAATTCGATAAAAGTTATTATAAAATATCGAAGAGGGCAATGAAACGTGATAAAGACATGAGTTCCTCACCATGAAAGAAAAAGTTAAAAGAATATGTGTACCAACCTCCCCGGGTCACAGCTGCGTGCATCCCCTAATGAGACAAGTGATTCGGGAAGAACTTCACGGTTTAACGGAGAGGCTCAGATCCTTGGAAAATGATTTGAAAACATTTATTTCTAAGTCAAACAGGAGTCAGCTGAAACCAGACTCACTGTTGATAGATTGCAGGAGAAAGTGGTCCAGTACGAGGACAAACAGCGCCAAAATAATCTAAGGCTTGTTGGGTTAGACGAGGGCGAAGAGAAGGATGACCCTATCAAATTCCTTCAACGTAATCTTCCTAAATGGATTCCGGCTTTGGAAGCAGATCTGTTGAGATCGAAAGAGCCCACCGCATCTACAGCGGAAAGGAAGGCCGTAGAAATAGGCCGCGCTTGCTTGGTTTTCAAGCTGCTGCGTTACAACGACCGCCAGGCCGTTCTCGCTGGAGCTCGGACCAGCTCCACCCTGCACCGTGGCTGTTCACTTCGCTTTTTCCCGGATTACAGCAATGTCACAGCTCAGCAGAGACAGGACATCTGATTCAGAAGGGGATGAAGTCTTTCCTGATTTTTCCAGCTCTGGTTAAGGTGTTTCATAGGGGGAAACACTGGCTATTTAAAACGGCTATGAAAGTTGAAGATTTCACGGTCTCTGGAGTCTGCGGGTCCTATTTCAGCAATGGACGCAACTCAGCAAGGGATCTGAACTGTGAAGCGATGTCTGAAGTTAACCGGGACTTAAGGTTTGACAACACTGACATTAGAGTTTGCTCATTGCTTATTGACAAAGTATTTGTTCATGTGGGTGCACTTGTGCTATACAGCAAAGTGGATTTTTTTTTTCTTCGGGGCTTGGTGTATAATGTTAAAAAATAATAACCCGGTATACAGGTATTTTTTGTCTTGTGGTTGACTTGGAGTCGGGGCGGGGGTTTAGAGACCAGAGCGTTATCTTGCTGTGTTGAGGGGTCACGAATCCATGAAGTTTTATGTTTTTGGCAGATGAGAGTAATTTCTACCTCTCTGACTGCCTTGTGTTTATTGTTAACATGTCTCAGTGTTGACTTTCTATGAATCTGTTCTTTATTGTTGTTCTATTTGCCAGTGCTTGCCTACAATTATATTGTACTGTTTTGCATACCATATCTGTCTGATATCTATTTTAACTGGTATATTATCTTTTCACACAATGTGCTCTTTGCTGCAACTAGTAGAATACACCCTATGTCTGTCTTAATTTTGTTTGTTTTCCAGAGAGAGAGGTTTTCGTTTGTTGATCCACCATGATGACTGATATTAATATTCTATCTTGGAACGTCCGTGGCTTAAATACTCCTGTTAAACGCACACAGTGTTTAGATTTTTTGCACCGTAAAAGGATATCGATTGCATTAATACAGGAATCTCATCTTAAATCTGAGGACATTCACCGCTTTCAAAATAAACACTTTCGTGTTGGAGCACACTCTTCTGCAACTAATCAAACTAAGGGGGTTCTTGTATTGGTAAATAGGAAACTAAAACTTTCTGTTGAACGATCTGGGGGTGACGACTCAGGGCGTCTCCTTGAACAATGTTAAATTTGCTTTTGTTTCTGTTTATGCCCCTAATGACTATGCTATTCACTTTCTTCCTGGTATAGCGAGTGCTTGTCTAGATTTCTCTGAGCACCAGTTAATAATAGGAGGAGATTTCAATACAGTAAGTAATCCGGTTTTAGATCGATCTAATCCCAGTTCAGCTGATAATTGTTTGAATTCGTCAGTGGTTTTTAATAATTTTATTAGAGATACTAATTCGTGGGATATTTGGCGTTTGAAGAATGATAATGCAAGGGACTACACCTTCTTTTCTGCTCGACACAAAACCTATTCTCAGATTGACTATATTCTTACCTCATCTACACTTATTGAATATGTGACAAAAATCGACATACTGCCAATATTAATTTCGGATCATTCCCCTGTACTGTGTAATATATTACCTACAATACGCCCTCTATGTGCAAATAGATGGCGTTTTAATACTTATCTTTTACAAAATTCAAAGTTTATTACACAATTTAATAATAAACCACAAGAATTTATTAAATTTAATCTCAGTTCTGCTAAGAATCCTCGGGTTCTTTGGAAAGTTACTAAGTGTTTTCTGAGAGGTAATTGCACTGCATTTTCTTCCCATATACACACCTCTAGAAACAAACAAATTATTAACCTTGAAACCCAAATTCAAATTTGAGAGAAAGGACAGAAGCAGGCTTTTTCTGATGATAGAGCAAAACAATTAATTAAATATTCTCAAAACCGAATTTAAAGCCCTGACGTTATCGCGAGCAGAATTCCTCATTCATCGCACCAAGCAAAATTATTATTACCACGGGGAAAGACCTAGTAGATTACTACTTCAAAAAAATGAAAAACTATAATAAAATAAAGATTTCAAAAGAAACATGTGTAAACAGGTATATGTACATACAAAACTGTAAAATCAAAAGTAGTTTTTAATTTAAAATGAAAGTAACATGTTTTCTCTCAAGTGTGTCAGTCATTGCAGCACTGAATCCAGCATCAAAGTGTTTCTACCGAAGCACTGTGGCTAGCGTCAAGATGAAACCTCTCCCACTGATATTTTCCAAAATGAAAGGATTGATGTCTGCCAAGTCCAGTAGAGATAACAAGAGGCTTGTATATAAAAGTAGAATAGAATATGGTAGGTTATAACAAAAATTAAACATGTATTGTATAAGGCAGTCAAAATGACTGCTCTGGTAGTTCTAGGTAGAGGGGATTATAACTTTTTTTTTTTTGCGATCCTGCATTTCAAACGCCATCGGTGTATTTAATACATGTACATATCTTTCCACATATCTTTCACACACGCAATAATTTAAATATTCAAAGTGAAAACCTTCAGTTGCATTTTGCTAAGGTGAGACCCAGTGAGACCCATTATGGCAGACTGGATTAAAGTTATTTTAGCCTTTCTTTTGGATGTGTGTGTCACAATTCACTTGTGCTCAGAACTGTCATATATCAAAGCATTTAAAAAGGCTAATTTATACATTCATAGAGTTAAGTCTAGTTTCTGTAACTCTGAAATGCTACATTTAGTTTTGCTAATTATCAGTTTAAAAGGATTGTATGCTGGTGGAGTACTGGCATCTGAGAGTGGATTCTCCACCTTTGTTGCTATTAACATAAGCATCCCAAGGCTGCACTGGTAGCGTGTTGTAAATGTACTTAACATTTCTATGACGTCTCCCTTGGATCTTTTCATTGATTAAGTCTACTAATCTTCTAACTAAAAGTGTCTGGCTTTCAAGAGAAGGGGAGTGCGGGCAGATATGTTGTTGATTAACGAATCCATAGTTTCTGCCACAAATCCACAGAAAACTGTTGATTCGTCAATGAAAGCAGTGAGTCAGAACAATTAAACAAAAAAGGAAATACCATTTTATTACGCAGCAATCATTTCAACAATTAGTTACTGTAATTGTATTTCATATCGTTAAAGAAAAGTTATCCAATTAGCACAATGTAAAATCACAAATGCACTTCCACATAAACATCCCCACTTCTAATTTATTCAACTTTTATTATTTAACTTCTGGACAGGTTCAGGAACAAAAGCAATTTCATCATCGGTAAATCTCCATCAATTACACGGACATTGGATGTAAACTAGCTATTGCATTTCTTTTGTTTAACCATTGTTCAAACAAGCTTATGCCCAATTACATTGTGCCTCCATAGGCTACTTCTTGAAAGCCAGTCGCTGGCAAGAATATATAGGTCTTCGTCTGTTTTAAGTTTGGCAAAACGAATGTTATAAACAAATTCATATTTTTCTAATGCCACTTTCATGTCTAAAACATAATCCTCACTATTATCAGCTTACAGTGCTGGTGGTATTTCCAATATATTTTATTTATTATAGTAAACTGCATGAAAGGCCTTGGAGTTGCTTTGTATAGGCAATTATTCATAAAATGCAGATGCTGTTCATTTTAATTTTAAAAATTAAGTTATGCAACCAATAAAATGTCTTAAGTTACTATATGAGTCAGTCAGTCTTTTGATTGCACAAACATTTTGGTTCTAAATGCATATACTTTGTTAATTTTAAGTTATTTATTGATTTTAATGTTATTTAAGCTTGCCCTACACATGTATAGTGCTTACTTTTCCAAGTCTATATACAGTTGACTCAATTATTATTGCAAAATGAAATTCCAAAGCATATATGATTACTAACTTACATTCAAGTGGCCGTAT
The DNA here is from genome assembly GCF_017654505.1 of Polyodon spathula. NCBI lineage: Eukaryota > Metazoa > Chordata > Actinopteri > Acipenseriformes > Polyodontidae > Polyodon > Polyodon spathula. The sequence continues at coordinate 35,275,640 of NC_054537.1, read as the reverse complement.
TTATAATAGCTATTACATTACTCAGCACTTGTGTTCAATTACATAGCTTTTTTCTTTATTTCACTGGATCCAGCATATGTGTACCAGTCATATTCCTTACTGTAGTTTAGTTAAATATGTTAGTTTGTTAAGATTACTAGGATAAAGAATGTCAACTCTCAGTTAATTACTACATGGTTCAAAGCATGTCAGTCTTTAGGGGAAGAAGTTGGTTAAAGTCATGAAAGAAGATGTTGAAGGGAGGGGGACAATTTCACTTCAGATGACAATTATTTGACGAGCTATAAGCCCTTTAAATAGTGGCTATGAAATGTGTAGCAAGATGGCGAGTGTTGTGACATCAGGCAGGCCAGAAAGTAAACAAAGGCAAGGCAGAAAAGGTAGGTACGGGGAATGAGACGCGATTGCGCTCGGCTTTTAATAATAAATTAAATAACCCTTTTGTGATGAGTCAAAGGGGTTTCGGTCTGTGATTCAGCCTCCCGACAGTAGATGGCATCAAACCAACTCGGGACTTCCCTTACCAAGATCTCGTGACCATGGCAAAAGTCATCTTTTGAGGGGCGGCACCTTGGTGAGGGGCGGAAGTACGAGTATGTAACTTCCAGCCACTGGAGTCAAGTGAAGGAGAAGGACACGTGTCGGTTGGGGATTGGTGTTCCACTGACTACAGAGGCGGGACATTACATACTAAAGGGAACGTACTACTGTGTTCGGGGTTGGTCCGAAAATAAAGTAGGAGGAGTAACGGGTGAAGGGAGAGACTGGTTTTGTGCAGCGGGATTTTTTGAAATACTAACATTTCTTTTGTCTTTTTTTTGTTTATGGTCACCACGAAGACAAATTAAAGACGAGTCATCAGTTTGTTTTGGATTTCACCCCTGCACTCCTTCCCTCACACCATTTTGTTTTTTTGTTTGTTATTTAATCCTTTTGTTGTGTATAGAAAATAAAAATAAATTATTTTATTTCTGTACACATAAATTACTGTCTGGACATTCCATTTAATACACTCTCGCCTCACACGTGGTGTCAGAAGTGGGATGGATCCAGCTACAGTTTTGACAATGTTTAGGGAGCAGGAGGAGAAGCGAGAGGAGAGAGAGACACGGCACCTGGAACAGCTCGCCCAGTTCTTGGGACAGCTGGTAGAAAAACTATCAATATCAACATCAGAGAGAGCGGTTGCCCGGATGTTTGCAGCTCAGCCTAATCTTCAGAAGATGACCTCGGAAGATGATCCCGAGGCTTTCTTGATTACGTTTGAGAGAGTGGCAGAGGCTGCAGAGTGGCCTAGGGAACACTGGGCCATGAAATTGGCACCCTGCCTGACAGGGGAAGCTCAGGCAGCATATCGAGCCCTGACGGCCACGAATGCAGGGGACTATGTTAAAGTTAAAGAAGCCATTCTCTCACGCCTCGGGATCACGGAGGAAACATACCGGCGCCGTTTTCGGGAATACCAGCTGTCCAAGGGGATGCGGCCCCGGGTTGCGGGACAATATCTTTTAGATCAGTGCACCCGGTGGCTGCGGCCAGAAGAACATACACCCCAAGAACTGGTGCAGAAAATAGTTATAGAACAGTTTGCGTCTATACTACCGCCAGGGAATCGAGAGTGGATTAAGAGGAATAGACCTACCACTCTCGAGGATGCCCTCCTCCTGGCGGAGGCCTACGAAGACGCAAACGAAGGTGCCGGGTCAGACCCCACTCCTGCCCCTAAACTAACTCGGACCAACCAACCAATGAAGCCCAGAGGGGGTAACCGGACCTTCAGACCATGGAGGTCGAGGTTAGCCCCATCCTGGGCGAGAGAGAATCCCCCTAACCTGCCGGTCGCGGACTCGCAGGACAGATTAACTCCGTTGATGCCTCCTAACCAAGTGTGCTACCAATGTAATGAGCCTGGACACATTGCCAGGAATTGTCCAGTAATAAAGGTGGACCTGGCGACAAGATCCTGGTCAGCAGTAACAGGTAGGAACACTGGGGAATGTCGGGAGGGCCCTTATCAGTTAAGAGTACAGGTCGGGGGAAAGAGTACTTACGCATTTGCGGACTCTGGGTGTGCACAAACATTGATTCGGCAAGCTCTCTTGGATGGGGTAGCCTGGGAGCCACAGGGTAAAGTGGCTATCTCCTGTATTCATGGAGAAACTCGGGTTTATCCCACCACTAAAGTTAGACTTATTGTAGGTGATTATTCAGCTTGCGTTAAAGTGGCTGTAGCGCAATGTTTACCATACCCTGTTCTCCTGGGAAGAGACTGGCCGTTTTTTGATCGTATTTTAGGTCGGGAAATGGTCTTAGTTTCTACCAGGGGACAATTAAAGCAACAGGAGAAAACAATTGGCGAGATTTTTCCGTTGCAATCCGACCTGTTTAACCCTAAAATCCGCCCAAGAAAAACAAAAAGAGAGCGTCGGGTGGAAAAATATGAGGGAACTCTGAGACGACAAGGGGAGGGGTCTGACACAAAAGTAAACCAATCGCTGAAACGGCAAGGAAAGGGAGTAGGTATTCAGTGTAACCGGGGCTGCGAGGTTACTGAGGTGGAAGGTCATGTAATAAAAGACACTCCTCTCTGTGTACCTAACCATTGGGACCGAGATATTGACTTGGGATATGAACAACAAAATGATCCCACGTTACAGTATGCTTGGAAACGGGTTAGATATATCGAGGGGAAGGATATGCAGGAAGGACAACCGGTGGTATTTCCGCATTTTTCTGTATCTGGGCACTTATTATATAGAATAACCCGGGCTCCCGGGACGGGACAGCTCGTAAAACAGTTATTGGTTCCTAGGCCTTTTCAGTCAGAAGTCATGAGATTGGCGCATGACATTCCATTTTCAGGTCATTTGGGAACTGAAAAGACTCAGGAACGAATTCTGGCCCGGTTTTTTTGGCCTGGGGTTTATGGTCTTGTGCGGAAGTATGTATCGGAGTGTCCTGAATGTCAATTAGCTGCCCCTAAGTCAGTTCGCCCCGCACCTCTGGTTCCACTTCCAATTATTGGGGTACCGTTTGAAAGGATTGGTGTAGATTTAGTAGGCCCTCTGGAGGGAACAGAGTCAGGATATCGGTATATTTTAGTAGTAGTGGACTACGCAACGAGATATCCAGAAGCTGTTCCCTTACGCTCTATGAATGCAATAGCTGTAGCGAATGAATTGGTAAAAATATTCTCTAGGGTGGGAATCCCGAAAGAAATTCTCACTGATCAGGGCACTAATTTTATGTCAGACTGTATTCAGCAACTATATAAATTATTGAAAATTCGTTCAATTAGAACCTCAGTTTTTCATCCACAAACGGATGGGCTTGTTGAACGATTTAATCAGACTTTGAAAAATATGTTGCGCCGCTTTGTAGATCAAGAAAAACGCAATTGGGCTAAACTGCTTCCCTACTTGCTCTTTGCAGTTCGCGAGGTACCACAATCCTCAACGGGGTTTTCCCCGTTTGAGCTCTTGTACGGTCGGCAGCCGCGGGGTATCTTGGATCTCATAAGAGAAGGCTGGGAAGAACAGTCAAAGGAGTCTAAAAATGTAGTAAAATACGTGTTGCAGTTACGCGATCGCTTAGAATTAGTCGGTCGATTGGCACATGACAATCTCAAAGCGGCACAGCAGAAGCAGCAACAAAGCTACAATAAAAATGCAAGAATTCGGAACTTTCGACCTGGAGATAAAGTGTTGTTATTGTTGCCCTCATCGGAATCTAAGTTGTTTGCTAAATGGCAGGGTCCCTTTCAGGTTATTCGAGCAATTGGTAAAGTCAATTATGAGATCCGACAGCCTGGGCGTCGGAAAGAAAGTCAAATTTATCATGTTAATCTCCTGAAACCGTGGAAAGAACGGGAAGTCCATTTTATATCTCCTGTACAGGAGGGAGAGGATTTTGGACCCTCAATTGAGTCAGAGTCAGCAATTGAGGTCCCGATGGGGGAACAATTAACTCCTGATCAGCGTGAAGAGGTAAGCAATCTAATTAAAATGTTCAGTGATGTGTTTTCTAACGTGCCTGGAAGAACGCATTTGATCGAACATGCTATTATCACTCCGCCAGGTCTAAGAGTTAGACAGAGACCGTATCGCATTCCAGAGAGTCGGAGAGATTCTGTTCGAAGGGAGGTGGAGTGTATGTTGAAACTTGGGGTAATTGAACCTTCCCGAAGTGAGTGGTGTAGCCCAATAGTACCAATAGACAAGCCAGATGGGTCACTACGATTATGTATCGATTTTAGGAGGGTGAATGCTATCTCCAAGTTTGATGCATATCCCATGCCTCGAGTAGATGAACTCTTAGACAAACTGGGGCAAGCTCGGTTTATTTCAACTCTGGATCTGACGAAAGGATATTGGCAAATTCCATTAACGAAAGCCTCTCGTGAGAAAACGGCATTTTCAACCCCAGAGGGTCTTTTTCAATTTTGTACTATGCCGTTCGGACTTCATGGAGCGCCTGCTACTTTTCAGAGACTAATGGACAGGGTTTTACAACCTCATCGAGAGTATGCAGCTGCGTATATCGATGATGTAGTCATTTATAGTTCTTCCTGGAGAGAACATTTGACTAGATTAGAAGCCGTCTTACAGTCTCTGAGGAGGGCGGGGCTCACAGCGAACATGGCAAAGTGCGCTATTGGAAAAGAAGAAACTAAATATTTAGGTTTCATAATGGGTAAGGGTAGAGTGAAACCGTTGGTTTCAAAAGTCCAGGCTTTGTTGGATTCACCGGTACCTACCACGAAAACCCAGGTGAGATCACTGTTAGGGTTGGCTGGTTATTACCGCCGCTTTATTCCACACTTTTCCACTATAGCCGCCCCTCTCACTGATCTCACTAAAAAGAACGCTCCAAATAAAATTAAGTGGAGTGCAGAGTGTCAGACAGCCTTTGAATCTATTAAAACTAATTTGAGTCAGGCCCCAGCATTAATAAGCCCGGATTTCAGCCGAGAGTTCGTCCTGCAGACAGATGCATCGCAGACTGGTCTGGGGGCGGTTCTGTCCCAGGAGAGAGATGGTGTAGAACACCCGATACTATACATCAGTCGGAAGTTACTGCCCAGAGAACAGAGGTATTCGGTAGTGGAGAAAGAATGCCTGGCAGTGAAATGGGCAGTGGAATCTTTAAAATACTATCTTCTGGGACGACCCTTTGTACTCATCACAGATCACGCTTCTTTAAAGTGGTTAGACACGATGAAGGATTCAAACGCTAGGATTACGCGGTGGTACCTGGCGCTCCAACCCTTCGCCTTTCAAATAAGGTATCGTGCGGGTAAGTTACATCAAAATGCTGATTTTTTTTCCCGGGAGGGAGGTAAAAGGGAAGGGTTAGAGGTTTCCGAGTGTTCCTTCGGCTCCACTCTGAGGGGTGGGATATGTGATGAGTCAAAGGGGTTTCGGTCTGTGATTCAGCCTCCCGACAGTAGATGGCATCAAACCAACTCGGGACTTCCCTTACCAAGATCTCGTGACCATGGCAAAAGTCATCTTTTGAGGGGCGGCACCTTGGTGAGGGGCGGAAGTACGAGTATGTAAATTCCAGCCACTGGAGTCAAGTGAAGGAGAAGGACACGTGTCGGTTGGGGATTGGTGTTCCACTGACTACAGAGGCGGGACATTACATACTAAAGGGAACGTACTACTGTGTTCGGGGTTGGTCCGAAAATAAAGTAGGAGGAGTAACGGGTGAAGGGAGAGACTGGTTTTGTGCAGCGGGATTTTTTGAAATACTAACATTTCTTTTGTCTTTTTTTTGTTTATGGTCACCACGAAGACAAATTAAAGACGAGTCATCAGTTTGTTTTGGATTTCACCCCTGCACTCCTTCCCTCACACCATTTTGTTTTTTTGTTTGTTATTTAATCCTTTTGTTGTGTATAGAAAATAAAAATAAATTATTTTATTTTTGTACACATAAATTACTGTCTGGACATTCCATTTAATACACTCTCGCCTCACACCTTTACAATATACAAAAGGGCTCTGTGGCCAACATAAACCAACAAATAAATACCGTGTGGTACAGCGGTAGCTGTTGCGTCTCATGTATTCTCCAGCTAAGTACAGTACTCCTGTCTCTGGCTCAAAATTCCTCGATCAGCCAGGAGCGGGTTCTTTTAAGCTGTGGCTGGAGCCTTAATTATCAATAAAACAATTACCTTGTTGAGGCTCCAGCCACATTCTCCCGATTTTTAATTAAAACAAACAATAAACATGGCTTTTTCACCGTCATAAATACAAATAATAATACAGGGGCGGGGTGTACCCTGTCACACATGTTAAAACCCCTAACAATCCCCTTCATTTACAAGTAAGGCATGGGAAAACAGTTTTAGGAAAACCAAAAGTAACCAAAATACAAAATTAGACAATACTTATCATTGGAAAGTTAATTTTAGTCTTCCTAAACTAATTTCAACTAGAACTGCCAGGCAGTTTTACGGCTCCCAAGCCCCAGTATCAGTACCCGTCTAAGCGTGTTTAGTTCTCAATGTGCCAAGTTTAAAATCAGCAACTTCAACTGTTCCACAGAAGATTTTGAAAGTTTTTTTTGTCAAAAATGCGTCAGGCAGCCATCTTGTATAATTTCTACAATTATTGTAGTTTCTTAAGTCAGTTGTATTGCTACAGTGTCAAGGATGATGCTTGTGAAGTTTCGAGTTAGTCAAGTAAATCGTTTGTCAACTGACGCAGGTGTAAATTTCAAATGTAAACGTATAAGTGGCGGCCATCTTGTTTTATAAAACATCACCATTTTCACATATTTGTATCCCATTGTTACTGGGACAATAACTACCAAGTTTGGAGTTTGTTGGACAAACAGTTTTCAAACAGCAGCAGTTTGTTTTCAGGGGCATGTTTCGAGATGATTTGTGGCAGCCGTTTTGACATGAAAATTTATCGCAGAAACTTCTGCTTCGTAAACTTGATGTGGGTTTGGATGCTGATGATGTATGCCAAGTTTTAGATCAATCGCTTAACCGGTTCCCAAGAAGAAGATTGAAAGGTTTTATCGAAAAATACTTCACGGCGCCAATTGCAAGGACGCAGCAGCAAATTTTTTCCAGCATCAGATAGCCAATGTATCCAGTCTGTTTACTGCCAAGTCAGAACCTGATCAGTCACACAGCTTTGAAGCAGCAGCAGTTTAAAGTTTTGGGAAGAAAAAAATAGTAATAATTAAAAAAAAATAAAAAATAAAAAAAAAAGCAAAAAAAACTTTAACAATAGGCTTCCCAGCCTTTGGCTTGGAAGCCTAATAATTAAAAAAAAAAAAAATAAATATTAACAACAACAAGGACAACATTCCTTGATTTGTTCATGCATGTTATGTGATAAATTAAGAAAGCATTAAAAGGGGGGAAAAAAGCTCAACTCATTTTTTCTTTTAGAATTGTGTAAATAACAATAAATTATAGATGGAGCAAATTATTGGCTTTTGCTTCAATTTCAAGTGATATCCAAATAAGTAAAACATACCCATTTTAATGTAGTTCAGCAGCCAAGTCGGTTCAGAGTGCTCTGTGAAAGTTCAGCATCAAAGGGATGGGGGTTAAAATGAAAGCACAAAATATCAAGCTGTGCTCCAGCTTCAGCTTTAAAATGTGCTGAGTTTCTAGCTCTGGATCATGTGTAGCAGGAAGGTCAATAAGCCCACACACATAGAGAGAGAACACTGTATAGCCAATTTCTCACCAAAGGATCTTCAGTGGTAATGCAGTAGCTTTACAAAAATGTGTGTATTGATCCACATCTGTATTACATTTGTATTGACGAAAACAATCAACACACATCTGATACCTTCACTGAGAGACATAAAAATTATACCTACACAACAAAGAATTTAAACACAATCACAAAATCCTCTAGTCTGCGATTTATGCAAATGTATGTGGTTGTCTCCTGCGATCCTCTTTTTTCACAGAATATATACTAAGCTGTGGGTGCAATTGTTCAGCAACAATCCCGAAAAACCATATTGATCTCACAAGGGGCATGATAGTGGGCGCCCATACAACCACCTTCGTCAGTGTAGTTGTCTATCAATATGTTCCTAGAATGGCAGTGGTTGCAAAGAAACACCACTTGGAAGCCCAGGACCGGTTTAAAAGAGGTAATGACAAGACGCGTCATTATCCACTTGAACACTGTGTGGGAGCACCATTTTTTTGACTATTAAGGCCATTCTCTAACTTGTTGGCTAGTCTGTGTTGGAACCACACCTTTTCAGATCTATATCCCTACATTTATCAAAACACCCAGATGAAAAAATGGATGATATAGCCAGAGCAGGAGAAATGTTAAAAAATGTCCCTATATACAGTAATTAGTGTTTGTTTATTTGTCATATCCCAGAAAGTACATGTACAGAAATGTCTGATTTAAAAAAAATACCACTGCACATTGATCTCACACTAGCTTCTATTTGAGTAAGTTCCACAATAATATGGAAAGCAATGGCTGAATGTTGTCCAAGTGAAGGAATATATCAGCTCAGCCAAAAATAGTAACTGGAATAAGACCCCGTTCCTCTTCTGTCCTAGTATTATTCCCCTGCCCTCCAAGGTGTTGAGAGGATCCTTGAATAACTGTATATAAATAATTCAATCTGATAGATCTTATAGATCACCATAAAACATAGTTTATGTGTAGCTGCATATACTATAACAGCTAAACCACATTTAAATACTGGCTATCTAATGGGTGCTCAAAGTACAGCTAATTTTGCTTCATAAAGTCGAATGAAACCTGCTGAATAATGTTACATTAACATATTGAATTGCATACCACTTTGTAGTTTTCCCATATACAGTACATTTCAAAATCTAATATGAAATACTGTTCTACTATTATGGCTTCCAGCAGACATTTGCAAAATCACCTGATGTTGAATACAGGCTCTAAATCCTAAAAATTCTAGGTAATGCAAAACTTTTAGTTATAGCTCCCATAGGAGAGGGGTCCATGTTTGAAAAAGAGAAAAGAGTTAATGTTATTGTAAATGTACTTATTTTATTACTCATAAGTAATCAACATTTCTATAGCACCCACAAGATGTGTTATATTACAATTTTCAAATCAACAAAGAACTGGGCATCACTAAGGTCTGTACAACGTAATTTTCTTCAATAGCATTGGCTTGTTTGACCCAAGGCATAACAATATGTACCTCCTTCATATTGAATAGAGCAAATCATATGTTTACAATAAAATAATTACATCCCCATCCTCTAACTTGCATTGTGTTTGAATCATTTTGCATGTGCCAATACAGTCTTGGTTTCCTTTAAAGCAACCTCACACCAAGACAATTTTAATCCCACCCTTTTTCAATTGTGATGCTGTTGTCTGGTTTTATTTGTGGAAGATTAAATTCAGAAAGTTCTAATAGCTGTTGTCTGTATGTGAGTGGCTAATTACGTAATTAACCTGACTGACCTACCCTAAATGAATCAAAAGCCTGTCTGATATCACAATCCAATTACCCAGTTCCGTACGTGGCAGTCTGTGAAATGCACTGTTATCAAGTTGTGCAGCAACTCCATTGACTGGCAAGAGAATGGTTCAACAAAATGTCCTGTTCAAAATCTTAAAACTATTGTACTTTATAGGAATTACAAAGATAAAAATAAAGGTTATAAACTTATGAGAATGTGTTTGCTGTAACAATTCCCTCTTTTATGGGTAGCACGTACAGGGCAGGATAATAAACAGAATGAAGGTTATTGGCCCACAGCTATGTTTATTGGTAACAGCCAACCACACAGGCAGTGCACACAGTAGAGCTATATCTAATGACTGCTAAAATCGGCATGTACGCCAAGACCTCACCTTATTTCTTTTAAAGCTTTATGGTCCATAACCATAATGCCATGCAAACTAATTTACATACAAGGGTTTGGATTGGCTGACCTTTCCCATTCCAGAACCAAGCTGCATTGACTTTAACAGGGGTACTCAGGATGTCAATCTTCTGGCAAACCCCTGAATTGGCACAATATAATTTGCAATACGATGTCTTAGTATCCGTTTACCACATTATTATTTTAATGTCATTTGATGTGGGGTTGTTTTGTTTTTTTAACAGTTAGTGTAAACAGTGAATGGCTTGAACATGCACAGCCTCTTGCATTGCACTTCATTATAAGGTTCTGTCTCACTGGTACTGACTACATGTCCACAGACTTCACAAACAAGGCTGGCTTTTGACAGTGAACAGTATGAGTATTCCTTTCTTGCTGCTGCAGTAGTAGTTAGCTGATGAGCAACTACCCTACATGATAAACCTGATAATAAAAATGTTGAAGGTGGGAGAGTGTACTTACATGGCAGTGTTTCAGCTTTCAAAAAAGAATCACTCTGCACATCAATACTTGCACTGGTCCGGCTCCAGAGTCTCTTGAGATCCCAGTGGATCAATAGCTGAAGCTCATCCAAGTAAGAGAATCAAGGATCAACCAGGCCTGAAATAGCAACAGAGCTGACACAAAGTCACCTGAACGACGACAGAACAATGACCCTCAAACAAGTGTCAGTGAAATCACCAACAACGTCCAGAATGCTAGGGTGAAAGTGTCTCAATCTACTGTTCGCAGAAGACTTCGGCAGCAGAATTACAAAGGCTGCACTGCAACATGCAAACCTCTGATCAGCACCAAAAACAGAAAGGCCAGATTAGAATTTACTAAAAAGTACAGAGGTGAGCCAGTATAGTTCTGGAACAGAGTTTTATGGACAGATGAGATGAAGATTAACCTTTATCAAAGTGATGGGAAGGCAAAAGTGTGGAGAAAAAAAAGGAACTGCAGACGATCCAGAGAATAGCACCTCATCTGTGAAGCATGGTGGAGGTAGTGTCATGGCATGGGCATGCACGGCTGCCTGTGGAACAGGCTCGCTCATCTTTATTGACAATTTAATGAATGATGGCAGCAGCAGAATGACTTCAGAAGTGTACAGAAGCATCTTGGCTGCCAATGTACAAGGAAATGCCACCAGGCTCATTGGGCGGCACTTCACAATGCAAGAGGACAATGACCCAAAACACAATGCCAACGCAACCAGGGAGTTCAATCATTTCACTTGCTGAAGAGGAGACTGAAGTCAGAAACTCCCCAAAACAAGCAACAGCTGAAAATGGCTGCAGTAAAGGCTTGGCAAAGCGTCTCAAAGGACGATACCAAGGGTTTGGATATGTCAATGGGTCACAAACTCACTGCTGTTACTACATGCAAGGGATTTGCGACTAAATACACATTTTTATACTTCTTATATTTGCTTTAAGTTGAACTGTCCCAATACTTACGCTCACATAAAATGGGGGGGTGGGGGGTGGGGGGGGGGGGGGGGGGTGGAACTCTAAATGTTAAAAGTTAGTGGAACTCTGAAAGTGCTGTTATTCTTAGTTAGTAAAACATGTACAGTATGTATTGAAAACGCCAGAAATAAAAGGTGACATTCTGTACTTTTGCCTCATATTCATCTTTTCATATTGCTTGAGTGTACAGTAAAAATAGCAATTTTGACTTCATTGTCCCAATACTTATTGAGGGCACTGTATATTAACATATAAAAGGTTTGCTGTAAAACACATTTATACTGAACATCCCCTGGCTGGTTTTATTCATTGTTTCTATTGAACGGGAAAGTTACACAGGGGCTGATTTTTTGATTGAATCTGCCCTTTGTGAACACTTTCAGGGCAACCAGTCTCCAGGAAAATTACCTGAAAATGTGTTCCACTTATAACTTACACGAACATAATCATAACATAATGATGAAATTTAATATTATATATATATTATATATATAATTATAATGTTATATATATATATTATATATATATATATATCTGTTGAACTGATGCATGCAAAAATAACTATAGCTATATAATACAAAATGCAAATATTTTTCAAATTTAAAAAGTTGACAAATAATTCAGAAAGAAAGTGTTTTTTTTACATGTGAATACTAATCGGTTCGTTAATATTCATGGTAGGTACATAGCAGCATTTTGGCCTATGGGCTCATCCACATGATGCCGCTGCCTAATAAAATAAATGAATGACTGAATTACAGTAGCTCTCAAAAGCTACCCACATTTTATTGTGTTACAACATGGAATCAAAACTGATTTAATTAGGAGTTTTTGCCACTGATCAACACAAAAAAAGTCCATAATGTCAAAGTGAAAAATAAAATCTACAAATTGTTCTAAATTCATTACAAACATAAAACAGAAAATAATTGATTGCATAAGTATTCACCCCCTTTGCTATGACACACCTAAATATGCTCTGGTGCAACCAATTGTCTTTAGAAGTCACATAATAAGTTGAGTGGAGTCCCCCTGTGTGCAATTAAGGTGTTTCACATGATTTCAGGTTAAATACACCTGTCTCTGGGAGGTCCCACAGTTGGTTAGTACATTTCCTAATAAAAACTTCATCATGAAGATGAAGGAACATTCAAAGCAAATCCGGAATAAAGTTCTTCAAAAGCACCAATCAGGGGTAGGATATAAGAACATTTCCAAGGCATTGAATATCCCCCGGAGCACAGTAGAGTCCATTATTAAGAAATGGAGAGAATATGGCACAACTGGGAATCTGTGTAGAACAGGCCGTCCTCAAAAACTGAGTATCCGGGTGAGAAGGGCACTAGTCAGGGAGGCCACAAAGAGGCCTATGGCAACTCTAAAGGAGTTACAGTCTTCCACGGCTGAGCTGGGAGACACTGTGCATACGGCAACAATAGCCTGGTTTCTTCACAGGAAATGGCCTTTATAAACTTTAAAATTTACATCAAATCTTGGCTAGAGTTTGCCAGAAGGAGACTCTGAGACCAAATGGAAGAAGATTCTAAGGTCTGATGAGACCAAAATAGGAAATTTTGGCCTCAACGCTAAGCGCTATGTTTGGCGCAAGCTTAACACCGCACATCATCCTGAGAACACCATCCCTACCGTGAAGCATGGTGGTGGCAGTATCATACTATGGGGATGCTTTTCTGCGTCAGGGCCTGGAAAACTTGTGAAGATAGAGGGCAAATGGATGCAGCACAGTACAGAGAAATCCTGGAGGAAAACCCACTGGTCTGCAAGAGACCTGGGACTTGGGAGAAGATTCATCTTCCAGCAGGACAATGACCCCAAACATACAGCCAAAGCCACACTAAAGTGGCTTAAAAACAAAAAGGTCCTGGAGTGGCCCAGTCAAAGCCCGGACCTCAATCCAATTGAGAATATGTGGAAAGAGTTGATAATTGCTGTTCACCAAAGGTCCCCATCTAACTTAACGGAGCTTGAGCAATTTTAAAGAAGAATGGGCAAAAATTGCAAAGATACCAGATGTGCAAAGCTGGTAGAGACTTATCCAAATAGACTCATGGCTGTAATTGCTGCCAAAGGTGCCTCTACCAAATATTGACTCAAGGGGGTGAATACCTATGCAATCAATTATTTTCTGTTATATATTTGTAATTAATGTAGAACAATTTGTAGATTTTATTTTTCACTTTGACATTTTGTCTTGATCAGTGGCAAAAACTCCTAATTAAATCCATTTTGATTCCATGTTGTAACACAATAAAATGTGGGGTTAATACTTTTGAGAGTCACTGTAATGAGTGAATGATTGAACTAACGAATGCCAGCAGGCTGGCAGCACAAGGTGCTGATGGTTGGTTGGCTCTTGTAGTGTCAAACATAATTAAGGGCTATATTCATGTCAAAACGAATATAAATTGATGAAGGGCTGAGGGCTTTCAAAAAAAAACCTTTAATAAAGGTGTCCACTGAACATTGAAACTGTAAAAAACTGCAATTAAAATAAATATATTTATTAACACCCTGTGACAGGTTCTTGGGTGCATATATCCCTTTATAGAAGCAGCAGGGACACACAACAGGAGACGTGTTGCTAAGGAACTAATTGAGCAGATAGGCTCGCCCGGTGCAGAGCTGATCGGGAGGTCTGGATTGGCTGGGGGGTGAGCCCAGGGAGGCCCCGCGGAGCTCAAAAAGTATCTTGAGTTACAGCTCGAGATTACTGCATGGCCCTAGCCATACAGACGGACACTGAGAGAAAGAATGCTGTGTTTTCTGTCTTGTTGTGTTGCAGACTCGTATCAACCTGGGAACTGAAGCTATGGAGCCAGCGCTAACCCCAGGAGCATCTACCCCTGCACACGACCACAACCCAGGATTAACCTCTACGGAACCCTTTAAACTGCAAGACAATGCTCGTGAAGGAATTGTGAAGAGGCAGGAGTCGCCGTGAGGAGGCCGGGATTCAGGGAGCCCAGAAGTAGGTTAGTTTAGGGGAGGTTGATCCCAAACAGTACAGAGAGTGTTTTCGTAGTTTAGTAGGTTCCTGACACAGACCATCTCTTTTAGTGAGACTAGCGCTCTCCTTGTGTGGCAAGCTTTTATTTTTAGCTTTGTTTTCTTTATCAAATGTGACACTAGGGCTATCATTGCTGGTACCCTAGTGTCAGCACTTGTGTTTATGAAATCCGAGTTGTGTTTATTAAATGCTCTGTGTCTGCCTTAGTATCATTCAGTGATGACACACACACGTAACGAACCCCCCTGTTATACACCTCTATTGCAAAGTCTATTCAATTAGCGTTGCAACTTTAGTTGTTAAATATTCTGCGGATTCCACTGAAAAAATAAAAGGCAATAATGTAGGGCGACCACCGGTCCCTAATTGGGCGGGACAGTCCCTAAATGTAAAGATCAAATCCCGGTCCCGGGCTTAATGCCTCCGGGACAGCATTTGTCCTGAATCCATAGTGCAATCTTACTGTTTAGTGCTACGGTCAAACCATAGCATATCTGTTTATAGCGCATCATAGCACCGATCCTGCCACATGATTTTGCAATATCCGACGCTCGCTCGCCAGTTAAAACAATAACCAATAACAGTCACGCTCCCAGAAATCTTTCACATGGCACCCACAAATAACCACAGCGACATCTCATCTCACCCGATAACGACTCTGCATCAACACACTGTAAAGTGTTTCAGTCAGAGTGCTGCATTTCTGTTCTTTCCCGAGTTTCCCCTTTTAAAAATGAATTAACACAGCACGCTGCCATCAACACAGAACAGCAACTACAGTGACAGCCAAATAGTCCACAACAATAAAAGCTTGAAATAAACCTATTTGAAATACAGACTTAAAGGAAAAACTAGCTGAAAAATATTTTATGCTGGTTCCATTTTTAATGATTAAATCATTTTACTCTCACAATCACTACAACTAATCATTGAAAATGCTGAAGAAATATTATCACTGACATCATTGAGAAAATGATAACCTATCATGGCACAGCATGCGGTATCTGAGTCATGCTGATCAGAATGCACCCCAGTAACAAACATTGTTGGCAGTCACAGCATATAAGCACATTCTTGTAATCAAAATATTGACACAGATTCCCGCTGGAATTAATAACATGTTTAACTCTTTCCCAGGTCTGTTTTTTTTTTTTTTGCCTGTCAACGTCTGTCTTGTCTTTATTCAACACAAGACAAATTCCATCAAGCACTGCTTAAAACAGAGCTTCTCAAACTCGGTCCTGAGGACTCCCTGTGACCCTCAATTACTTAACGAGACCCTTAATTGAACAAATAATTTGCTTAATTAGACCTTTTTACTTGTTTTCAGCTCTTAAACAGTTGCAGTTCAAATTACTTATAAAATGTTATAGCTAACTTGAAATATGCAGCTGTTCAAGAGCTGAAAAGAAGTAAAAATGTCTAAGTAATCAAATTATTTGTTCAATTATGGATCTAGTTAAGTAATTAAGAGCTCGGTTGGAATGAAAACTAGCAGCCACAGGGGGTCCCCAGGACTGAGTTTGAGAGGCCCTGGCTTAAAATGTAATTTTAATTGCATTTATACATGGTTCACATAGGTATTTATGTGAAGAATCCAGTGAAGATGACAGTCCACCACAGAAAAATAAATAAATAAAAAACACTTAGACTCCACTGCTTCCAAAAGATTCAAGGACAGTGAAGACGGCCCATTTACCAGAAGATGGAAAAAACCTTTCAAAGGTGCAGAAATCTAAGCTGTTCTGAAAGATCTCAAGTTCGTAAGTCTAAAAAGTCATTATTAAGATTATTTATTCTTCATTTGTTAAATTAAAAAAACAAACAAAAAAAACTTTATTTTCAAAAAGTTTACTTAAACATTCAGTGGGCGAGACAACACTGACAGGTATTGTGGACTGAACATGGGAATGATTGACAGTTTGGACTGCATGGGTGGGTGGTTGAGTTTTGGTCCAGGATCTCTTCTTCTGGGCCGCCAGGAGCTGCCTCAGTTGACACACACTCGATGTGTGACCCCATGAGCACATGCTTATGAGGCACACGGGGTGAAGGCAGTCTTGGCAGGAAGATCAGATTAGATATCAGATTGCTATGAATGATATAGTTTATAAGCAACCACATACTGTAGATGGTGAAATCATGATTCGATACGTTTTTTTAAAGTTTGTATTCATCCACAGCACACTTGAGCATACACAATTTTATGACTGAGAAGGATAGAAATATTTACCTAAAAATACAATTAGGTCTATGGCTCAAGAACCGATGGAATTGAGGAAAAACTTTGTTCTGATATTCCCATCAATACGCATTGAGAAAAGCTGATCAGGCAATAGAAAACGTCAAACTCATTTTACCATCATTGTCCTCAAATGCAATCTTGTAAAAAAAAAGACAGATAAGAAAAGTAACTGTCAAATTGTTCACTGATAATATATTTTATATTGATGTTCTGCAGCTCGGAGCTCAGAGCAAAGCAATTGGTTTCTTGTTGGCCTACTGTGTTGCCAAGGTTTCTTTGAATTTATTTTATTTTGATCAATTTAATGGTAGCCCAGTTGATAAATAGATAATTCTCGATAGGTTTTCTGGACGCAAAGAGCGTCTTTATCTCACAAGAGTGAGAATTGCCTTCTGAACCAAAACTATATACTGTATATACATGGTTGATCAGTAATTACTTTATGCAAAAAAGTAAGCAGGTGTTGTGTATTTAGATCCCTGATCACATCACCTGGAGGGTGATTGAGGTAAATGTGTTCCCTCAATAATGATGCATTTGTGTATTTTCAGGTCACACCGTAAAAAGGTTCTGACAAATTTGCAGCTCAAATGAAGGTGTGCCACTTCATCACCTGACAGGCAGAATAAATATCACTATATACAAAGGAGCATTAGCTTGTGAGTTTCTGGTTTCAATTGCAAGAAATCTCCTTGTACAGGTTTACATGCTCCATAACAACACATAAAAACAACAGAATAAATAAATGACATGGTTCTGAACATTGAAAAAAGTGATTTTTTAACAGAAGAATAACGTAGATTTGGAATATATTTGTGGAGATGGTCAGGTCGGGTATGCAAATATTTAAAAGGTCTCCTCGGGTCAGGTTCGGATTTGTTTGGTCAGGTCGGGTTCGGATCAGGTTTTAAATTTAGGCCCGAGCAGACATTTACCGGTGTGGTGTTATTTTGTGGTATGTGTTAAAACGTGGTACGCCATGTACTGCGCTTGCCCAGGCATGTGCATTGATTTTAGCTCAGAAAACAAGGAAACACCCATCTGAATGTGGTACGATGCACTGTTTGGCTCTTAAAGTTATTTTTAATATATATTTTTTTCACAATTCAGCAAATTTATATGACTTTAGTTGACAAGCAACAAGTTGGGTTATTTAAAATTGTAAACATGTACGTTTTTGTGGTGATCTACACTTTGTCTTGTTCATAGTGATTTGTGTAGTCTTCAATCACAGAGCTTCCGAATCAGTGTACCCTTAATTAGAGCCTTGTATGGCTGGAGATCTAATTTTAAAAGTTGTCAATATAACTTTTTAAATTATTATCATAAGAGGCGTGTATTTTAAGTGAAATATGCTTTAAAGGTATGGGGCTATACTAAGATAACAACAATAATTCTGAGCAGTAATTTTGTTTGTTTTTGTTTTTGCCAATTACTTACAGCCCTGTGTTAGCTAGCTAAGAAATGCCTTGCATGCCTTTTTTTTTTTTTTTTTTTACTGTTCTACCCATCAGACTTGCAGGTCTTGGTTAGTATCAACAAAGGTGTTTATTTTTGTATTGTTTATTCATTTTACTTATTATACTGAAAAATAAGTGCATGCTGCCACAAATAGATAAAAGATACATAGATACTGACAAATATGGACAGTAGCATAGTTCCCAGCAAATCTCCAAATGCTGGGAATTTGTTTGTTTGTTTGTTTAGCATAGAGATACAGTACAGTATAGTATAGTTGTGTAAACATTTTAATATTCTGTATATTTTTACTTTACATGTGGGTGTTTAAGATCAGGACTATTATTTCGGGACCAGCCCGTGGATTAAACGAGCAATACTCACCGCTGTATTGCCTGTTCTCATTCTTATTTACTGAGTTTTGTCATCAGACTTTGGAATATAACAAGTAAAACATCATTGCACCTGGATAATCATGTCTGTCTGTCTAGTATTCACAACAGCACTCCTGCACCTGCATACTGCTAACCACTTTGCCACAGTGAGTTAACGCATATCAAATAGCAAATCATGCGTCCAGCCAATCAAAGCACAGTGGGGGGAGTAAGGTTACAACTAGGAGTTAACAAAACAAAAGTATAGGTAAGGAGTATACCTTACTGCTGCTTCTCTTTCTCTGGCTTTTCCTGTGTGTCTCTTTTTGTCACACCTGGTTTGTTCTAACTTTGTCAGTTCACCGGTCTCTCTATAGCAAACACAATAGTCCAGAACAAAACTTAAAGGAGCAGTCCTCCAAATACAAACTGATAAATAAACGTGAATAGTTACTTACAGTACATTAAATCCAATGATGAACTTTAAGTAAAATATTATGATGCTTTTTTAGTTTGAATCCTAAATCTATTTCTCCATCTGTTTTTTTGCAGTGATATAGAAAAAGGTATTTCATGCAATTTTTGGAAACTGCGTGTGACACAATGTTCTTGAAATCCGACTTCAAATTATATGGGCAGAACAGATACTGGTTTTATGACATGTTTTTGAATGAGTCTTGTGATGGATTGTGACTTGCTGTCGACTGATTAAAGTCTTTATATAGTGGTGGTGCCCCACCTGGACAGAGAATTATTAAACTGTGAAGGAGACAGATTACCAAGTCAATTATTTCACAACAAGTCCTTCAAACACTCATCTATAACCCATGAATGCTCGTTTCGGAACTTTGCAAGAATCCATTTTTAAAAACGGCAACAAAGAATAAATAAGAGGTCAATAGTACCTCTGTAGCTCTATGACAAACCTCTTGCATGTAAAGATTATACACATTTTATGGTTTCTCTTGGTTTAAACTCAAACTATTTGTTAATATTGAACAATATAAGCAAAAACAACATAAATTGTTCATGTTTGTACATTTGTTAAACTGTGAAGAAGACAGATTACCAAGTCAATTATTTTACCACAAGCACTTTAAAGGTCAGTTTGTTAACTTGTATCCCATTCAGCCCTTCAAAGATGGGACACAATCCTGAAGAATTCTACAGAAGACCTACCTGGCTATCTGTACATAATAATTCATGGGGCTATTGACATTCTAAAAACCATTTTTAGATCCTCAAAATCACTCCAAAATGAGACGTGTTTCAAGTATGACTACCCCCACCCCCAACAAAATGGGGTGTATCTCAGAAAATCGTCAATGAGCATAATTGGTTTTATACCTGATCTGTATCTTCCACTAAACAAAATATAAGCAAAATCCAGGATCGGTTGATTTGGCTCAGAATGACCCATCTATAAGGTGCCACTTGGCACATGCAACATCAATGAATGTTGTTAGGATGGTTGCATACACATCTGTGATGTAGTTGTTGGAGTCACACATTACTTGCACGTTGACAGAATAGGTCCCCTTACGATTTATGAAGAGGTGCCTATTCTGTGTTGGTGCATGTAGGTGCACATGTGCAATCGAAGATTCCCAGGACACCAGGAAAGCCATACCTCCCAACAAAACCCTGCTTTGTATTTTGTTGCAACTCGTGAGAGACAGGGAAATGGATGAATTCTCCTGTCCGCTTTATTAAAGCTGGAGTTACACCTCACAACTGCACCTGATAGTCGACCGACTCATGTCTGCAGCATACTGTAAAGCCACTGTGCTTTTATGGCACAAAATCAAATTCCACTAACAATACATACTTTGTATATTGCAACAGATAGCCAACATTTCTGGAGCAAAATTGGTTTGATAGCTGGGATTCACCTAATATTTTGGTCGCAAATATTTATGGCTTTACAATAACCCACAGTACTTTGAAACGAGCCAGTGGCATAAAATGTTAGAGCAGCGTGTTCTCTTATTGTTACAGGCAAACAGTGTGCTCTACCCACGTTTCCTTCCAGGTCAGCCTGAAGCAGTTGGCAGATGT
Organism: Polyodon spathula; assembly: GCF_017654505.1. Lineage (NCBI taxonomy): Eukaryota > Metazoa > Chordata > Actinopteri > Acipenseriformes > Polyodontidae > Polyodon > Polyodon spathula. Next base: position 35,255,137 of record NC_054537.1, on the reverse strand, counting down.
CAGTGATTGTCTATTGAGGCAAAATTGCTACACTGTGTGTCAGACAGGCTCAGAAAAGACAAATGACTTCTAAATATTTGGGGACATCTCCTGCTCCTCCTCTCTTTCCCTAGCCATGTAGAAATCCAGTGTGCACTCAATATTTCTTTTATTTCTCTTTTTTCTCTCTCTTTTCTTTGCCTGCTTCCCTGGTAGCTTCACCAGTATTTATAGTCGACCATGTCATTTGTGCTCAGTTTAGATCTGGTTTTCACATGCCAGCTGAAACGCAAACACTAACACTGTGGATGGTTTGCTAAATCACTATATTTGTATTTAAATGCTCCCCTGAAGTTCAGCCCATATCCGACGTTAACGCTGACTTCCCAGGTGGGCACTAAAAACACAGTTGCTAAATCACATAGATGGGAAAAGTTTGTTTGCCCACAGGTGCGCCTGGTTTTGGTGCACTAACTGTCTGCAAAAGTGTTTTGCGATTGCCTTAGGGGTTTGCGAATGTTGCTAAATAGGGCCCACAGAGTTTTCCACATTGCTGCTTGTAATGCAGACAGTTTAATAAAATAAACCACCTATACTTTGATTAAAACTGTAGTTATGCAACCCATGCCTGGTCCACTACCCTTTTCTTTTCTTTTTTTTTTTTTTTTTAGACCTTAAGGAGCAACGACACATAACTTTTCTGCTCTGTGTTTGCTCTGGTGTTACACAGCAGCTCCAGTCATTTTGGAATTCTGCCAGTTTGAGTAATGTCAGCAAATCCACCTTCCAGCGTCTGATGTTGTGTTTACAAACAGGAGCACAGTAACAACTTGCTGGTTTTCAGATTGAGAAAGACAAAAAAGACGTCAACAGCAGATAATGATGCAGACCAGTGAGAAGCAATTATAACTAAACCAAAAGGTACTCTTTAAATCTCCTAATACTATAATTGCAGATGTGTTATTTTAACTGTAGTATTTAACTGTAGTATTTTACAGTACTTAATGTTGTGTAAATGCATTTATTTATTTTTGTTAATGATCATGTTTTCTGATAACTCTTCATCTAAAGCTCTGTTCACACCAGATGCAATGTGATTTGTGATGCGATAAAATGATACTTTTGCTGAGACACTTCCTTTCACACCAGTGGGGACAGACACGCACGGTATGATGATGGTCCTGTTATACAGCTAATAAAAATATAGAATACTAATAGATTTTTACAGAATACTTATTTCAGTAAGCCTAAACAAATCATACACACCAACTGTATCCAGTACCCTGGAGATGGTCTCCCAGATCAGAGTGTCTTTGTAATGTTTGTGTCCTTTATTATACAGCTCCAGGTATTTTGATACTGCAAAAATTTACTTTTCTTCTGCCACTGTTTCCTGAAAAAAAAAGCCTCATTTGTCAGTTGTTCCCTAGCCACCATGTGACAAAAATCGCAAAAATACACACCAATTTAGTTTTTTTGCATCGCATAGTATCGCTTCAGTGTTGACCTGTCACGTCGTAGGCAGTGTGAATGGTTCATTGCAAAACTATGTTTTATTTAATTTTTTGTCTTTGCACAATGTGCTGTACTACAGGTTCACTTGTCGCGAAAATGTACAGCGATGCGACAAAATGAATAGAACCTGTACTTTTGATAAGTATCTTTCACACCAGGGCGACACTGGTGCAACGTGAAATAAGTAGGATTGAATCCTATTTTGTGTTGTTTTTTTTCTATACGACAACTAAGAAAATGAGCAATTACAGAACAGCTTCAATTCAGTGTCCACCAGGGTGAAGCAGTATCCAAAATGACGGAGGAAAAAAATACATGCCGTTGAAAAAACCCAGACCTCTGTGACAAAAAATGAGAGACACAGAGATTAAAGATAAATTATGGGAGTCCATTTCGAAGGCACTGAATAAGCCTGGTGTGTGTGGTTCATTGCCATGGCATATATGGTGAAATACCGTCAGAGAAGACTCGTAATTTCCACTCCATGCTGACTAATATGTACCAGTCTTGATCATAGTTTTGTCAATAGCAATTTGTAATAGTTTTATAGACGTGGCAGTTTTCAAAACTGTCGCATCATGTCATCGTCATGTCGCTGCAAAACTGTCTTGTCACCCACTGAACAATCACATTGTTGTAGCGACCTTTACTTGTCCAGGGTTGCACCACTGACAAGGCATGCTTATCAGTTACAATTGCTCATTTATCCTGAAAAAGTTTTTTTGTTTCTCTTTCATGTTATTTGTGTATGGGTATATAAATATATAAAAAATTGCTACTGCAATATTAAATTTCCCAGAAAATATATACATGAAGGATTATTATGATCTAACACAAGGCTGTAGGAGCATGAACTCTTTTGGTTACAGTCTGTAGCCAGCTGTTACTTTGATATTAATAAATAAGTATGTTTTAAAGAAACTTGCTTTCATTTAAAAGCTTCATGCCAGATTTTTGTTTTGTATCCTAAAGTGAGTTGGTTTTAGCAAAGAACTATGATTTCTGCCTCCTCTGTACTGTACCAACTGTGAATTAGTAAATAACAAATCTACAGGAGGGATAGAAATTTCAAATGAAATATGCACTTTAAATGCTTAAAACTGTAGCAATATCTATTGCTGCCTGTATTCACAATTTTCAAGGAAAACAAAGCAAATGGTTATAGAACACCCTGCAATGTTTAGTTCACCTTTGCTGTATCTTATGTTGTCTGCATTGCAGTGATTTTTTTTTAGCATAATCTTGAAATCTTGTGTTGCTTAATTAATGAAACAATCAAACCAATGCCATGCTGAGATTGAACAGCTGACGTGCTGTCTTTTGTTGGGCACCACCATAGCTCTGCTTGTCTGCTGTGACATGGGGGCAATCACTGTGCACTGCAGCCGAGTCCTTATAACAATATGTCAACTAAAAAGGCAGTACTTTCAGTCTCAGGAACTATTCCTCTTCAGACTGAAGACTTTCAGTACCAGTACCAGTCAGCTCCTTGGATAATTGTAACTGTTTGAGGCTTTTTTGGCTACAGTCCTTGCTATGGTGTCAAAAGAAGGCATCTTCCGACTAGCTCTTGGAATATATATATATATATATATATATATATATATATATATATATATATATATATATATATATATATATATATATAAAATTTTTTATTTATTTTTTTAAATAGTAAATGCAAATGTTCGAACCTCACATACACCATAGCATACTGTAGGTGCCTCTGCAATTCAAACATATTCTCTGACTCATTTTGAGTTATGAGCTTCAGCAAGACAGGAAGTTGTCGCTAAACCTCTGGCAATTAGCTACCCTGTTTTTGGAGGAGAAGCTTTGCACATCACTAAATTACAGGAAGTACAGTACTATATTAAGATTGATCTGAGATAAGTGGGATCAAACTTGGTACAATCAGGTTGGTGGAATTCAATCATCAGCAACCAGCGAATTGAGAAATAACCTTTTCGTTGCTTATATTTTTCTAGGCTACTAGTGATGAGACCAAAATTACTTGAAACAATGCGACAATCAGACATTACTGATTTAGTAAGTGCTTTATATTTAGACACATTAAAAAAGCATCTATTTTTTCTTTGAGGTAGGTATTCATTATTTTAAAAAACAGTTGGACTTGCATTTTTTAAATGCTGTGTACATTATATGTTTTTAGGCCTATTGGCTGTAGATATTACATTTTTTGGCTCATTGGGAAAGTACAATTAAGGATTTTAGGGGCAGTTACTCCCTTAAATGTAGAGCTTGGTGAAATAAAGAATCCATGGGATAACACACAGTCTTCTTTAAGGGCAACAAAGACATAGGAAAAGTTTGAATTACAGTGCAATGAACTACTAAATTGATTCTTTTTTATTTGGACATAGAGGTGGGAAAAACATAACTCATGTAGTTAAACTACTGGTTTTCTTTTAAACATATAGAAGGCTCATTAGTTGCATTGATTTGTATCAGTCATGCTCCAGTACCATCTGCCTGACTCCCAGTGAGACTGCCCCTTCACTATGACAAATGAGTGGCTGGTGAAGATGGTGAATGCAGCTAGGAGCCAGATGAGTATCAGTGATAACAACCCCCTAAACACACCATCACATTCCCCATGACAACACAGAAATGATGGTTGCAAAGATGGCATTCACTATTGATGGTAGTAATTACCAGTAGTAATCAGCCCTGAGTTTTACACAAACAAGGCAAAGAGAGAGGTTCTTGTATTCTTCCTAGACAGCCAACCAAACTAACTGCTAGATTACAAAAAAAAAACCTTGTGTACATATATTCCTGCATTCAATACATATTTAAAGATTTGACTTTGCTATGCCTGAAATAGTCTTGCGAGTTTTTCTCTGTTTGTTTCCTGCACGTTCTGTGGACAGAAGTGGTATTACTGTACAAAGCACAAGCTTCAATTTCCACATTGCATGTCATGAAAAAACGGACGCTTATTAAAATAAATACCTTAGAGTAGAACAGGAGTACATCCGGAACTTATTGTGTGGTCATTGAAAGATACCCCTCACTCTGCTTTTTATTAACCCACCATTTGATTAAAACCTGAAGCTTAATTTAAACGCCAAGGTTGACTGGTATTGATATCTGCATTCCAAAATGTATTAGACTAGATGAAAAATTTTGGACAAAAAAGGCAACATACACACTGTGATATTACAATTGCCTCATATGGGGAACACTGCACTTCAGAAATTAGTTTGGCAAATCATTGCTCGCCAAGAAATTCTGTAAAATATGAAACACAGTGCAATGTGTTCCTCTGTGCCAACCAGCCAGTGACACCAAGTGTTTCTTCCACAAGGCTCTTTTTGATGTGGTAAGAATCTACAGTTGAAGTACTATAATTTGTAATTAATACCATTTTTTTTTGTTTTTTTAATTCCCATTAGGCATCTTTGTTCTTGTGTGAAAATTGATATCACCATAGAGGGCATATAATGCAGATCGTTCACTTTGGCTCCTGGTCTCAACAGCACGTTTGGGTCTGTTCAGTGAGCAATTGAATGAGTGACCTCAAATAGAAATCAGCTGCTACAGAAAGTGACAACTCTTGGTCTGAGCTCAGCAAATGCTCCAAAAAGGTCTTTGGAGGTACAGTACAAGGGGTTAACTTTCAAATTTAGACCAATGCCCTCGCTTCTCTGTTGTCCAAATGGATCCTGTGGCATTTGTTTTAGCAAGAGAGTTAACTTTGTTGCCATGGTTAAATCCTAATAAATGGGTGGAGTGGTTACATTCCCTTTTGACAGGGCAGGCAAGTTTTGCCGCATTCCATGCGTCTCCGCTCCAGGCACCAAGTAGATGTAAGGAAGTGAGGCACTCCTGTCTTCTGAAAGGGGCACTCCAAAAGGCAAATACATTTTTAGCACATTCTTTCTTTTGACTGCAATAGCATATTTTTAAAAAATCAATTGGAAAAAGAGAACTTAATTTAAGGACCAATTCTTACCAACAGCAACAGTGGAAAAGGAAATGTAGAAACCAAAGAAAGAAGCTGAGGATAGGAGGAAGGACGCTGGCTGGGTGGACAGGGGGGGGAACGAGCGAGTGTGGTGTGAGAAGTGCAGAGATGGTACCTTGTTGTCCTGCAGGTGGAAGGTGACGGCGTGGATCAGCTTGAGAGCTACATGGGTCCTGTGGTGTGTTGCGGAGACTGATGAGCATGGGGGAAAAGCAGTGTGGTACTTTCTCCCTCTAAAGCTGTTTTGAGAGCTGAAGTCTTCTGTTTTATTTTCCTTTTAGAAAAATACTGCTTTATTCACTGTAGCCCGCTTTTGTACTGTATGAATGTATTTTAAGCACGGACCTTTTCAGAAGCAGCATATTTGAATTAGTCTCCAGCAATATTTTAACAGTATTACTGTTAGGCAGTGTTTTAACCACACCATTTTATTATGAATTGATCTATTTCCCCTTGTTTTTAAACCTATACTGTCACTGCTGCTGTGTGCTCGACTGCCCATTAGGGGCATTTGTAAGAGGCCCACGATATTATTTTTGTTTTGTTTTCTTTTTGATGTCCCGTTGGTAGCTGTGGCCTGATCTGAACTATATAAACTTATCTAAACAATTGGAAGGTGTGGGCTTTGAACAGGACTGGCAATTGAACCCTGGATCTGAAGTCAGAAGTGAACTGCTGGGTTTGGAAGATAGTTGGTAGTTTTCTTTTATTCTGTTCCCCTTATATCTTTTTAATTCTGCAACCAGGCAATTGAATGGTGCGCTGTTTGACTTTATTTTAAATGTATCCTTTTTGTCAAACTTGGAAATTTGCCTACCTGTCTTTCCCCCTCTTTTTGTAAGGTTTAAGGCTGTCTGTATCAAAAGTACAACTAGGAATCAGAACCAGTTTAAAACAGAAAAAGTGGCTAACTGGGGTTGTACACTAGGTGGCGTAGACATGACTACAAACAAGGTGTGACAAACACAGCAACTTGGTAGCAGGGGGGGACTTTGAAAAAGGATTCTTCTGTACTGATCTCATGTTCCCTGAAGAATAATTTGTTTAGTTAAGCATTCATTCCCAAGGATTGAATTAATCATTAGATAGGCCGCAGTTCAGTAAAATAACAGATTCTCGGCATTATGTTATTTTTCTGGAAAATGAACGGTAATGGTGGAAATTTCCTCAGGGAATTACTAGAACTGTATGACAGCTCATGTTAAGAGAAAGACTAAGCTTAAGTGTACTTTTTTTTTTTTCTATGACAAAAGTGTTCTACTTTTAAAATAACCATACTGATCTATGTTAACTGTTTGTCTATTGGCTTCCCTTTAGCCTTTCACAATGTTTCAAACCTTATGTCATCCTTTCCAAATTCTACTGTATTGCTGTTGGCTATTTGACAAATCTAGATGTAAAAGAAAACCCATATGTTACAAATATAGACCTAAATTACTGTACTGGTATTCCTTACAAATTATTATACATATTGAAAAAAGAAAACACTAGGAGATGCTACAGCTGCCGTTTGACAGACTGTTTCATGCATGGTAAAAATGTAATTACTCTTGAAATGGTTACATCAGTTTTCCAGAAAACAATAAAGCAGTTACTAATAGTATTTCAAATTTAGTCATGGTACACTTTCATGATCAGATTATATCCAGATCTCATTACACTGGGGAACGCTGTTTTTACATGTTACAGATTTTCATATGTAATGGTTTCTGTGCACCAGCTGAGTTGGTGTTTACCTAGGCAGGCACAGGAGATTTTATTTATGAATATGGGTTATTCAGTGACTAGTGGAGCTTACTGCAGTGACACCTATGACAGAAATAGATGATACACCTTGAATATTCAGGAGGTTATTCCATGAATCACGATATAAATTAAGGATGGGAATTTCAAATAGTTTTGGTATTTGAATACAGGGGGACCCACATTTCTGTGTATTAACACTTAGTCCCTGCTCTTATGCTCACAAAAATCAAAAGCATATGAAAGAGAGCTGTGTGAGACTACTATATTTAAAAAAAAAAAAAAAAAACACCCCACACACACACACACACACAACACAGGATCAACACAGTAGATCTTGAGCCTCTATTGCACAGAGCGTGAGCTGGGGGTGTAAGGATAAGGTAGAAGCAGCAGAAAGGAGCAGTTAGTAGGAGAGAGTGCCGGCTAGAAAGGACCGGACTTAGGATAGAGGAGCGGGCGAGGCCCTGACTCTAGTAGCAGACAAGCAGAGCCGGACATAGAAACTAGGATAGAAAGTGGTTGCTGACGGAGGCGATTATGCCGACACAACCCAGGGGCAGGGACCCAGCAACCGAAAACACATACGAGTTATGACTCATGGACCCGCCCCTCAGGAGGAAGTCGGTCCTGGTAGACTGGGACATGAAATGAGATAGAGGTACCCAGCATCTGAGACTTCTGTAAAGGGGCGCTCGTTAGACCCCCAATTGGCCGAGACTTCACGTTGCCTGGGACCTGACATAAGGACAAGGTATAGAGGTTAGTATGGGATTCTAGCACGGAGTAGCCATGTCCCGAATTAAGGCAGTGTATAGAACCGAGCCTTGAGTGAGGTAAGATAAGCACAGGAGCTGCGACAGGACAGTGTGGCCGGGGAGAGAACAACACAGGTTCCTGCTGGGGAGATACCATGATGTTAAAGAAAGGGGGGGGGCGATTTGATACTTGACGACTGAATGAACTAACTGTGCTGAAATTGATCCATCTTGGAGATATGCAGCCAAATGATGAAGTAAGCATTGAAGGCGGCCGAGAGGCAGATGATCTCCATACCTAGGTCCTTGTACGGGGAGAAGCGGCCTTTCCGAAGAGTGGAAATGAGCAAATGGAAAATGTCCATTGATAGACAGGCAGGAAGGCGAGGTAGGGGAAAAACTCTTAATCCCACGGAGAGTCAGGTGAACTGCTGGTATGGAGAGAACCCCTAGCATGGACGATGAGAGCCAGGATCCGGTTTTGATTGAAGGGATATGATTATTCGATTGTGGGAACAGAATGTTGAAAACACTGAGCAGGCTGTAGACTAGGAAGCTCTTGAAGGGGCAAGGGCTACAGACATGTAATGCTGAACAGACTGAAAGAGGTTACGGAGAAGGATTCAGTCGAATAGCAGCTGGGGATTCTGGGTGGGGGTTGTAGAAGCAGATGGGACCAGCTGACGGAACTTGGATACTGAAAGTAGAGGCAGGAGAGCTGAGGTGGCAGCTGGAGCCGAACGCACATATGAATCAGTTGCTGGGGAAGCTCAGCGCCTTTGCACCCCACGTTCTAGAAACGAGGGAAGAGAGATGAGATGCCGCCATGGTTGGTTAATACGGGATCAATCAGTGGTTTGCTACTATCTTGTCTGCTTGAAATGGAAAAGGTGAACTCTCATTCAGATTTGGGTTTCGCAACTCCAGTTATTCTATTAATTGTGGAACCCCTTAACTCAATCAAGACAGATTTCCAGTTTTGTAACACATCTCTCACCATGTATTAATGTTGTAACATTTGAGAGGATGAGTGGACATTTTGTTAGATGGGGATTAACGTTTGCCTCGATTGTGGGAATGCTGCCACAATCTGCGTACTGGAGGCTCAGGAGAAGTGCAGTTGCAGATTTAAACAGTAAACGAAAGCAACTTTTGCATGCTGCAGTAGTGAGAGATTAACAGTAGAGGGCGGGATCTGCTGAACAGTGCAGAGATCTGAGGAAGAAAACAATTGAGTGCTCTCAGTAGTGTGCAGAGGCCCAGCTGTAGAGAGCAGAGATCTGCAATACTGAACGGAGGACTACCATCGGTAGAGCGTGGTGGTCTGCTGCAGACAGGAGGGATCTGCTGAATGTGGTGGATGTTGGTCTTTGAGTGTTAAGGAAGATTTATATGGAGACAGAGATAGGGCTGCTTTTGGGCAGAGATGAAGAATGCAGAGATCTGAGACCACTGCAGAACCCGAAAGGATGAAGAATGTGTTGCTCCGAGGTATCTGCAAAACGTATTGATTTGGTCGGGAGCAGTTTGTAAGAGTATTATCTATTGGGGGTAGGAGGACTGTGGCAGAGCAAAGCTCTGCTCTTTAGAAATTGGCAGGGATGGGGTTAACTTCCCCTACCTGCCTGGGTTTATTATGTTCAGGTGGCTGGGGTTGATTAGTTGATTAGGTTGATTAACGATCAATCAGCGCCCAGCCACCTGATATAAAAGGAGGCCTCTGCTTCTCATTTGGAGAGAGGGAGCTGAGGAAGCAGGTTGGTGTTTGTTTTGTGGTTTTTGAATTTTCTAAATCCAGTGAAGGCATTGCCCAGCCTGGAAACTTTATTTTTGTGAGTTTTGTTTTTGCTTTATTTGTGTTTGAGTATCTGTTATTTTGCCCTTGTGCACTTTATTTTTGTTTATTTATAATAAAATAGTTATTTTTTTGAACTGCAGTCTGTCTCTGGGCCTCTATCCACTCGCCAGCCTGCCACAAGGACATTGACTGAAACGTTGATAATCGTAGAATTTGGTTTCCGTGTCCGACTAGTGGCTCGTGTTGATGAAATGATGATTTTGAAAGTCGAATTAGGTGCCTTGACGAAGCTGGTCAGATTGGAGGAGCGGAGCCGATGAGGAAACAAATCTGGGAACAGGAATAAGGTGCAGGAGTGGATGCCCGATGCAGGAAAGCTGGACGTTACTGTGATGGTAGATTCTGAGAATCTCAAAAGCGGCCGAGCACGCTGCTTCATGACCAGGTCCTTGAAGAGGGGAAGAGTTGAAATTGAAGAATGTCAGTTGATATAGGTAGAGAAAAGGTTGAGGCAGGAGGAAAACACCTGAGAATCCCTCAGAATGACAAACTGCAAGAATATATAGAAAAACTGGAGTGTGCGAGCTTTGCAGCAAACCAGCTTAGACTGTTTAGAATTTGTGGTGTTATACTGCCATCTAGAGGTATTGACTGGAATTAAACCATTGGCTTGATTGAAGAAGGATAGAATATATTTGGTTATTGTGATTGAAAAATCCTTGTCTATGTAGAACAATTGTGTATTCTTTTAGATTTGAATATATTCATTACATGTTTTAGGACAGTTAGTCATGTAAATGAATATGTTAATGCAGTATTTAGATGTCACAATTCGCGAGTTGTACGAGCCCTCATACGTTGAGGAAGTGCAGCAACAGGAAGCCAGAAGATTGCAGTACTGAGGCATGGAGCTTGCAGTGTCTGATGAAGCTGCCTGGTCACCATGGCAACTTACCACTGCCCACAGTGGCTCAATGAAGGCATTGCTGTGGTAACCATGGCCTTAGAGGTGCCGGTGGAAAAGTTTCAGTACAGCAGTGTCATTGGAGCATGTTGTGACCAGTCGAAAGCATGTGCCACCACAGGCTGAAATGGAGTACGAAATGGGCTTTTAAAACTTTGAACGTAACTTATGGAAATCCAGGGCAGGATCTTCTGAAGGAATGGTAAATTGTGCTGGCTCTGGGAATGGGGGAGGAGCACTTGATTGCAAGCGAGGAGTAAAGAATGATTCAGCTGACAGCTTTGTTGTGGATTTAAATAGGAGCTATGGCAAGGCAATCACAGACTACATGAATGTCGAGGTCTTGAAGAAGCTTTGAAAGTTATAGGAGGACCAGTCTTTCTAATAAAGATGCAGACAAGTTGAGTAATGAAGCTGCAGTTTGGATGGCGCCGTTGCTGGGCTGGATCCTGGATGAAGCAGGAAAGCAGCTGAATGATGAGAAGAATCACCAGAGCAGGCAGGAAAATAGTTCATAATATCTTGGGAGCACTGCACAGAGAAGTGACCTGCAGTGAAAGGCAACGAAGTTTAGATTAGTGGTGAAGCACAAGATGACGGCGTCTGAGCGTTTCCTACAAAAACAAAACACAAGACAGCGAAGGTGCAAGTGATTAGGGCTTAAATAGAGAATAGGTACTAATTGACAGGAAATTGGAATCCCCCAGCTCCACGCCTTCCCGAACTATGCTAGCTAACATTTTAAAGTTTTAGACAGCAAAGTAAACAAACTAGATTTGTGCATGCACGCATAGTGATCTCTATGGAAAGCCAACTTGGTGAAAAACACGTTGTGCTGCTTTAGAGAGAGTCAGAATAACACAGGACAGAAAGGCAAACACAGCATTCTGAAATGCCTCACTTAAAACACTACCCAACTTCCTGAAAGTGTTGCGCAGTGATTTTTATATATTATGTATTTGTTGTGATGTTCTGTAATGTAATGTAATAAACGAGAACAAAAGTGAGTTTTTCCCCCTTCGTTTTACAATGCCATTTCCACGTTTGTTTTATTTGAAGTGAAGTGTTTAAAGTTAAATTTGAGTTTTCATTTGCTTGTTCAGCTACAAAAAGGCATACGTAAACCTAATGTTATTACTTTATAAACATGTCTACAGCCACAGTTTATTCTGAAGAAACTGCAAATGGCTAGAACTTATTCTTTACTCCTGGGATATTTTTCTATTTTAACGTGTTACATGTAAGGCCTTGCTGTAAAATAAAGGCACAAACACAGGGGCCATATCTCACATGGTCTGGAAAAATAATCACCTCCGATTGATTAAACAGCATAACATGACCGTGCATATATATCATATACCAAGACTTGCATACTAATGAGCCGCTTCACATTAAATAAATCACTGCGCACCGCTACATTCTAAATTGCATGACGAACTGCCATTTTATTTGTTAGTTACAAAACCACTGCCAAAAGTTAGTGGCATTTCACTTTTTCTTTAATATATTTGAGGATGAAAACCCACATAACTGGTACACCACCAGCTTTAAGTGAAGCCAGCAGTCCATCTGGGGAAAAAAAAAAGTGCACCAGCAAGAACAGACAGTTGAGGAGCAGCTAAACGAAAAATCACAAAAAAAAACCTACAGCATGGGCTGGTTAATGTACTGGGGGAGATTTTATGCCAATGCAAGAAGTTAAACTAAGGACCAGTATACAGTCTCCAGTTTTATAACGCTGAGCTGGACTAAACGCATTTTAAAAGCAAGTTTAAAACCAGCAGTAATGTATTCATGTCAGTCAGGAAAACAATTAGAAAAGCACGTAACAAGGCCAGACATGACCCTCCCAGATTGTTTAAAATCCAGGCCAATAATCTGCAGGAAACTGAGGTACTGTCTCCTGCCACCGCAGTCGGATTGGTGCGTAGTCTGGTTCGATCGTCAACTTCATCTGGCACGACTTGGATGCGAGGGTGTCAGACAACTAACAAAAACATTGAGATCCAAAAGAATGAAAACATGTAAACGCTATATACAAGCATTTACTATAAAAAGTTAAATTCACTTCAAGATCTGGCTACAGTCTAACAAAGCTGCTCTGTCTTCCTTAGTGTAATTTGAAACTCCACCCATCATCCAGTTTGTGCTCAGCCCTCTAGTTTCTAGTGAGATGGCATCTTTGATGCAGAAATTCATAATAAACGAACATGTGCAATTTATTTAATAAATAATAAAATTTTGGGATTACACTGCAGATATACACAATACGTTTCTGGTTTTGTCTTAATTTAAAATGCGTTTTAATTTTTATTTCTTCCCACAAATGACAGGTAGCCGTGTTAAGTGGTATAAACCACTTTGGGCCATGTGATTCAGATAATATATACCACTTCAAGCGTGGTATATCATGGGAACCGCATGGCCAGTCGTGGTGTGTGTATGTATATATATAGATATATATATAGATAGATAGATAGATAGATAGATAGATAGATAGATAGATAGATATCATTATATCTCACACAAACATTATATATATACACACATACATATATATATATATATATATATACACACACACACACACACACACACACATGTATATATACATACACATGTGTGTGTACATATACATACATAGATACATACATGTGTGTGTGTACATATATATACATGTATATATATATATATATATATTATGTATATATATACATATATATATGTGTTTGTATATATATATATATATATATATCTGTATATATATATATATATATATATATATATATATGTATATATGTATATATATACATATATATATCTATATATATATATATATATATATATATATATATATATATATATATATTATATAATATATATATATATATATATCATATATATATATATATATATATATGTATACACATATATATATATACATGTATATATATATACATGCATATATGTATATATATATGTATATATGTATATTAAATATGTCTCTGTGTGTGTGTGTATATAATATATATATATACACATACTATAATATATATATATATATATATATATATATATATATATATATAAAGTTTTGATTTGCCCCCCCCCTGCTGTAGTAGACAGTGCAGTCAAATCAAATTGCTGGATATTAATATGCACTGTTTAAACTTGTTTGAGAAAGTTGCAAGTTAATGTTTCTCCCCCCCCCCAATCTCTGTCAAAGTTAGACAAGTGCAGCTTTGTGAAGCCTAGTTGTAACAATTCCTTTTAGTCATCATGAATTGAGATCTCTACAAACAGGAAAATTCTGGGCATTGACAACAAACAGATCTTCCCTTCCATAGAGAGTGTGGAGAGTAGTGGAAGAGCGTCAATCACTCTTGACAAGACAAAGGAACTTTGAGTGAACTGTCAACCATGAGCTGTGGGAAAGACCAAGAAGTGGCCCAAAGATGAAACCAACCAGTGTTGGTTGCGTGACTTTAAACACCACCCATGAATTCAATGATCCAATCAGAGTCAAGGTTTTCTTCAAAGACTGGAACAAGGTCGAGTCATGTTCCAAAAACAAGGTGTCAGAAAATGAGGCAGAAGTGGGTCTAAAAGTGGTTCTAAAAGTGTCTGAAATGGGAATAGAATCAGATAAGAAAATGGCCAAAATCAAGTCCTGAAAAGGGCCCTGCAAGAGAATTTAAACAGGAAACAATACACAAAGATCCAAACATGGCAGCAGTTGTGCCTCTGAATGGTCCATAGCCATGACAGAACTGCAACAAGAGCATTTTTTATATAACTACATAACTTTAACTGCAACGCATTCTTTGAACAGAGTTCTGTCTGATCAATGGAACCTATTCCAGTTGGAAATCTTCAGACAAGTCAAAGATAATGTTGTGAGACTATTAGAAAGCAACAATTGCCTCCCTTTGAAAAGAACTATTATCTTTCTACAAGCCGACCCAATACAATGCCTATAACAAGTACTGTCTGTTCCGTCGGTGGAGAGAGAGATGGGAGAATCTGCAGTGTTCTCATCACCAGAAGACTGACTGCCTAGTTGAAAATTGATAAGTATTCAATATACCTGTAACAGGGTGACAAGTCCAAGCCATGAGTCCGACACTGAGCTTTCCTTTTTACAGTCCTTTTTACCGTAATTTGGGTTCATGCCCCTTTAAGAATGTGACCCAGAAATAAAAACAAGATTTTTAAAACGCTTTTGCGCACTTATTCAAATATAAATCAAAAAAACAAAACACCTAGCTCTCATTGAGCACTAACTAAACGTATGCAGGTCCCTGACTAACACACAGGACAGCTAAGCTGTTTACCTGACATATAACAACAACTAACACTACTACAAATTTATATAAAACATCAGGCTTTACACAGACCTTTACGACTTCCAGTCAGGCTCTTCATTCCACATCAGCAGCAACAATACTGAGCACACTGGCTGCTTTCCTTAAATACTCTGCACCTGGCTCTAATTTACAATTATAGCCAGGTGCAGGGGATAATTAACAATAGAACAATTAACACAATTAATACAATTAAACAAACAAATTAAACAAAAGCAATTCAATTAAACAAAGTGTGCATTTTCATGTTTTTAGTCAGGGAGGAATCTGACTCTCCCCCTGCCACCTTACAATATATATAAAGTTGTTGCTGCTTTACAGTACATAATCCACATAATATACTTAGCTCTCTACAACATAATTCACACTGCTACTATAATCTCTCCTACATAGAGAATTGATATGGATCTCTACTACGTAAGTGTTTTTTTAAATACACAGAATCAAAAGTTTAAAATGTAAACAGAAGCCATTATGAAAAAGGACAGGAAGTGTTTGACGCTGCATTTCCATCTCAGGGATCAGATGAGGATTAATACAAATAACTACATCTTGGCTAAAGGCGCTTCCCCATTAGATGAACTGATAGAGTTACAGTATTATACACTTCATGTAATCTATTCTCTATATAAATAAGATGTATCTCTATGTTATCTATAACAGTTTAGCAATCAACCAGAAACTAAGACCAACAATGAAAAGATCAAAGCAATGCTTTCGAACAAAATAAATACATTTGGCAATTTTACAGGTGTACTACTCTTTTCTGATATTCATGGCTCTAGTGAGTTTTTGGCTGCAATTCTTGCTCTCTGAGGATGTTTTATGGTTTCAAGCTCCACAGAATTGGTGCCAGAATGCCTCAAATTAATCTGAAAATGGTGCAGAAGGGCTCAATTAGATCTAATTGCAATAAACAAAGGCCTACATGGGTAAACAACCTGCAACAGGCAACTATAGCCGCAAAGAGCCAATAACTGGATTACAGCTTAAAGTGGAACCGGAGAGAGGCCAAGGCCCAGAGTACAACTTTGTGATGTTAACGGCTCTACTGGCACATAGCTCACATTGTCATTATCTCTCTGTATTTCATCATTATTTCACCAAGCATGCTTTGATTTTTACTTGTATCTCCACTGGTTCCTGGCATGTGTCTGTGCAAATTATTCAAGTCCCCCCTTATTCTAAATTAAAACAGTCAGAAACATAACTGTTAATTGCACATCCATGAAATCGTAATATTTATACAAAATCAATTACCAATCAGCATGCTGATTCTGGCTGGCCAGCAGCTTCAATCTGGCACAAGCCCATGCTGACAGCTGTCACAAGAAATCAGAAAGAAAATAATCAGGAAGCAATGTAAAGCAGCCAGGTTAAACATAAGAGGCAGGAGATCCTGGTTTCAAATGCAAGCTGAGCCATTGAAAACTAATTTGTTCTGTTCACACACATGCCCATCTTACTGTCATTTTACTAGTAACTGTAAATGAGAGGTGACATCTCCATTAAGCTAGCCTGAGCAATTACTGTAATTTTGTGGGAACAAAAACATATACAAGTAATTTTATACATAAACATGTACTGATTCAATTTTAGTCTTGACAGACGGATAATTATATTTGACATTATGGCTAGGAATGCATGAAAATGCATTATTTATTTACTTTATGAATCATGGAATATGTATTAAAAAAAGAAAGAAAAGAAAGATGATACAAACTTAATGGCACCTCATTTAGTGACAAAGCTTTCTGAGGAATGACAAATGCTGTTTGTCAAAAACACTGTGCTGTGTGAAGAGAAGCAGATGGTACAGGCAAGTAATGAAAACAAGTACTGCAGATCCACATGGAAAAGAAGGCTGTTGTCATAGCAACAGAATCTCTGCCGTCCTTGAAAATCTGCAGCAATTATTAAAGTTTCTCTAGTCCCTAACAATGCATTCCAATATGATTAGTATGGAGTCCCTTAAATTGGATTTCTGTTGCCTTTGTAGAAAAATATATTATAGCGGATTAAGGTGAAATGATAAGGAGTCTGTGTATAAAAATGAACAGGTACTTTTATTCACGATACACACAGGTCATGACCGATGGGTACACCGGGAATGGAGCCTCCGAACTCGGCAAGGCCACCCTAGGGGGTTGGCTGGTTCCCCCGGGGGCACAACACAAGGGTCAGACCCCATGGAAAGCAGAGGCTCCCCCTTTGAAGATTCAGGTGGCCCCTGACCCGCTGCGGAAAGTCTAACCCCAGGATGCAGGGGTCCTGATCAGCTGCCACCCACACCTCGTGCTGAACCATGAGGCCCCTTATCTGGATGGTCACCTGGCTTTTTCCCTCCATCGGGTTGAGCTCCAGTCACGGTATGGAGCTGGACTGTCATGGGCTCCAAGCAGGTTTGTTGCCTCCTCCAGTCCCCTGGAGGTCGTCCGGCCTTGCCAAGATGATGTAGCCACCACAGCCATGCAAGGCACCCCCACAATTAAGATAGGGGTGTGCAGGTAGTCTCCTGCAGCTGGGACAGCGTTCTAACAGGGGATATGCACATGTATTAAATAGAGCGGAGTGTTCAATGTAAATTGACCCACGAATATCAATTTCAAAAGGGTGGGGAGAGGGGTTGAATTAATTTGTCAGATGAATTTTCTCATAGATATTTTTTTTCAAAATATATTCAGGAATAAATGTTGATATGAAATCTACATGATAAGGGACTTATTGCATCGTGTGTTACAATAAATACATCATTCTGGAAAAAGAGAAATAAAGCCTAGCCATACATGAGACTCATACTGTGCACACAGGACATCATGACAAATGGTTTCATTTTATGTTATTCTGATATAAAAACAGTTCAATAACAATGCTGTAGAAGGAAAGCTGCTGCTGTTTCCTTGTACCTAATAGCTGTGTGTGTTCAAACGTTACAGTCTAGCTGCAATCAAATATGACTTACAGCGAAGGGGACTGGACATTATCTGTAGAGTTGTAGTTGAAATATTTGTATTTTAACATAAAAATAAAAATAGATTCTTAGCACACTATAGGGTAGTACAGTACTAAAGTTAACACAATTAAAAAGTGTTTTAAAGTATTGGTTTGGACATATAAAAGTAAAGCTGTATCGCAGCTTCTGACAGATTAACATTCGGAAAAATAAAGAAAAAATGCAAAAGGCTAGTGAAATCTGAATGTGGCAAGTATCAGCTGCACTGATGACCTATACTACTGTAGGAATGAACCTGCAATCACTGGTCTCACACATGAACAGACCCATTAGATTTCTGCTGATACTTTTTATTATGCAACCATAAACAGCTGTTAAAAGCCTTTTTGCAGCTGCAGTTTCTAAAGGAAGAAATATGTATATAATGCTTCATCTATCACATTATTTAAACTTGCATCAGAAAAGCAACTAAAAATATGTTTATCAGATAATTAGCCTCAGAGCTGATCTAGAATTAAGTACCGCTGAGAATTTCTTCTGATATTAATTCAAATCCATTGTTAAAAGAAGGTGTGTTGAAAGAACAGTGTTTCCAATGTACCAGGTGTTAAAAATAAACTCAAGACCCATGAGTCATAACAATTTACTGTTGATGAAGGGTCTCAGTATAATGATGTTGGTTGATTTTATAGCAAGTCAAGCAAAATGCCGTGTTGTAGTTATGTAGTGCCAATGAAGGTATTATGAATGGTAAACATGAAACAACCTTGGAAGTCTTAAAAAGCTCCAGGCAACACTAGCATCTGCGAGTCAATCACGATTTTCATACAGTTCATTGATGTAAGCGTTAAGCTTGATAGCCCATCTAACACGATTGCATAGCTTGTTCGTTCTGCGCCTCTCTCACCATCATTAAAATGTCCTCCAGCTCCACTCACATTTCATTCAAAGATCATGGAATGCAGAGGGTCAGAAGTCCTTTGCACCTGGTATAGACCTATCGAATGGAAGCCTTGTTCTTTATTAAAAGCACCATTGGTGGTAAAATGATATGCAAGTACATCTCACTGAATTAAAAATTAAATGATAACTACTGTAAGGTAATTCGCTATAAGGTAATTCAAGCTTAACTTGACCAATGGGTGTGCTTGACCTCTCATGTCAATGACTGTAAAAGGATGGAGGCTGGGTGTGAACCGACGGCGAGGCACACCGCAAGGAAGCCTCTTAACCACGTTGTAAGTTGGGCTCTTCTATGGTTATAGAGCTTTCAACCTTATCTAACCAACAGCAGATAGAATCTGTAACAGCAGTGTATCACACAACACTACCCACTACATTCTTCTACTCTGTAACCTCTGCGATCGGCTGCAGCCAATGTATGAGACGTGAATCACTGACCAGTGTAACAGGACAGGGGCTGTGTGTGAACTGGTAGCCCCGTGCACTGTAAGCTAACATCTCAAGCGCTTTGCAAAAGAGCCGGGTCAGTCTGCATTTGTGGTTGTAGAGCTTTTAACCTCATCTCATCTCACAGACGGAGCAGAATCGTTAACGGCAGTGCATCTCACCACACTGCCCATTACACTTATGTCAATTCATAATTTTTGGAGGAGAGGCCTCGAAACACCGAACATGCTTACAATGATTTTAAATGATTATAACATTATTTGATTAGGTTAATAAAATGGTCGTTTTTACCATCTGCATACAAGTGTTCACCATGTGGGAATTCCACAGATTTTCTTTTCTTTTTTCCCTGGCACCATCTTCTATATATTGTAGCAATCTCGGTTCCCACAGGCAGGCGCATCACACAGGGTGAGGCAATCCACACACAGGCAGGGGCGGGCGTGAACCCGGGACCACTCGCAGTGAAGCATAGCGCCGATACCGTTGTACAAAAGAGACGGCTCCTTTGTAAAGAGTTTATATCGGGCTTACGTCACCTACCAGCCCTGCTGCTGCCTTCCCCCATGCACGCTACAATATCATTAACCAGAAATGGAGGAAATACTAAAAATGGGGTCCACTGGAGCTGGAATTCCCCACTAAATATTTTTTTCAAAGCAGTATAGCGGGGGAGAGGTTATTTTATGAAGACAGACTTATGCTCTTGGATTCAATGCCTGATCATATACTACTGATGCTATGTAAGTTCAGAATGCTGAAAGAATAAACCAAATAGAATGACATATTTACCACACTACCAATATACACTGCACAACATTTGTAGTATACTTTTATTCATGGAAGCCAACCCTTTTGTTGAGCACAGTCTTGGTGCTGGGCATCACAGAATGGCTGAAAGATAGCTTTATGATCTGGAAAAGAATAACTTGTAAAGTAAAGAATTTGTTTGTAATATTCTCTACCCTACAGAAAAACTTTAAAAATGCCATTCAGACACTACTTTAACACTACTGCAAATTACTAAATCACCATAATGCTGCATTAGCTTACAATAATTGCTTATGTGATATGATATTAAACGTTTTACCATTACAGAACTATTGTATTGCCATTGTAATGTCATCAGATTGACTGTGAAGATCCTTTTATACATGTATGCACTGCCAATAGCAGTAGTGGTCAATATCTTGTCATATTACCAAACAATTCAAGAATCTGGTCAGCAGTGTTTCACTGAATGCATGGCCCACCACAAGAAGGTAGAAAAGCAAATCTGTGCTGCATTTCACTGGAATACATCGCCACCTTGTGGATTAAAAAAAAATACCACATAAAAAAAAAAAAAAAAAAAAAAATATATATATATATATATATATATATATATATATATATATATCTATTAGACGATATATAAATACCGGACCCCTACCTTTTTAAATGGTACTAATTACCCCTTAACATTTGTATAAAATTTTAATCTATTACATAAATGACGTAATAAAAATGCGTTTGACAAAATGAATTTTTTTAGTTAATTATCCAATCGCAGCCTTATCCAAGGCAACTTACAAGTGTAAAGGGTAAAACAAGTTTGTGTGCAATTAGTTATTTATACAAAAATTACAAGTTATCAACAAATACAACAAGAAGAAGTGCAAAGGCTATGCTTCAACAACATGTTTCATTAACGTAAACCGAGGTAGATTTACAAGTAGCCCTTATTACAAAATATACTCTATGAATGCATAACACTTTGGTTGCTTGAATAAAAGATCTATTAACAATATTAATCAGTTTGTTGATAAGGATTGGGAACACAAATACAGCCATTTGAACACCTGTCGAACACAGCCATTTCAGATATTTTATAAACACCAAATGAAACAATGTAACTTATTAAAGGAAACACTTTATTACACACATTAACACAAAGAAATACAAAAGAAATACAAAAGGACGACAAGAATAAAAAAGGTTAACAGGAAAACCAAAACAACAACAACCAAGAAACACAACAGGAAAGTAATTCAGATTTATTTAGGGGTGCCAAGTAATTTAATCTTTTAATTATTATTATTTTTTTAAACATTGGCAACATCCAGTCAACAATCACATTAAACAAAAAAAAAATGTGATAGTCACCCATCATATCACCCACCAATTAAATATTGATCACACCAAAAGCCACAGCTGCAAGAAATATCTAATATCACACCAAATAAGGCTTCATGGCCAGCTTATTTGCATTGCTACAAATATAAGGTGGACATTACTTTTATTAAAAAGTCATTTAGAATCAACTTACTATAAAGTAGGGTCTTGTAAAGTAGATCTTTTACTTATTTTTTTAATTGTTGCTTTTCTACCATCCCCCAGCTTTAACTACACCCCCTTCCCCCGAAACATTTAAGAGAATCACTTGACTGAACCTAAAAGTAAATCACAGCAAATACCTGCTGCTCAAAAGGGAAAGACAGCAAGATGGCGGATACAATAGATACAATAGGCGGATAGAGTTACAATAGACAGCTCCTATTACAAGACAACATTCACTGCGCTCACAGTTCAATACAATGCCTGCACATTCATGATTGATGAATAAAAAGAAATGAAATGGAACACTGCACATTGAAGGGTAATTACTACAGATAACTAGGAAAAGTCCTCCTGCATATGTGGAGTAAATTAATCGTGCTTGTGAGCGATATATACAGTCAACAGTTTACATACGGCAATATATGGAAATTTGCAAATATTTATTGTAGTCTTAAGTATTTACGCCCTCTATTTGCAGCAATGTAATTTATAAATGTATTAAGTGTTATAAATATTGTTCAACTTTACACATCAATTATACCTCTTGTAAGGGTAATGAGGACTCATTCATATAGCAAATGCATATAGCAAATGGTATATATATATATATATATATATATATATATATATATATATATATATATATATATATATATATATATATATATATATATATATATATATATATATATATATATATATATATATATATATATATATATATATATAGATAGATAGATAGATAGATAGATAGATAGCTAGATAGATAGATAGATAAATACACACACAGTGCCTATAGAAAGTCTACACCCCCTTGAACTTTTTTCACATTTTGTTGTGCCAGACACGGTAAACCCATAGTAGCTTTTATGAACAGTCCCTGAGCCAGACTGGAACATTTACCCGTGGAGTTAACCACCAAGTCATCCCCTGAGCAGAGTGTGAAAAGGCCAAATTAACAACAATTAACTTCTACAGATTAGGCTGTTAAAATGTGCATGTTGTATTATGTTCCATTTATTGTGGTTACACTCTTCAGTTATCAATGAGGTTATGTCTCAGGTATGCTACATATATATTTGACATTGTTTTATTTATTTATTTTCCAACATAAGGTGGCCAAATAAATGACCAATTTCGATCACCATTTCCACCACGTCACACCAATTCAAATCAATTATTACTGATTGTTAAGCTTCTAAACACGCACTTAATATCATATTTATAATCATGGGACATTCGACGTATTTCATAAGGTATATTTTCAAATAAATAAATAAATAAATGCACTCTTATCGTAAACTTGTGAATATCTATACTGGTCTCAGATCGGCGGGAAGAATGGACCTTAAACTTAAGCATGTCTCCTCGAATGACACTGAAATGCAACTAAATCCTGTATTTTGAACCCTGGTGATACTGCAACAGGACCATCATAGCCTTGTTCACCCGTGTAAGCAAAACCATTCATTTTCATCAGAATATTAAAATACGATTTCATATTTAGAGTATAGTAAGCAGGCACTTTTTCAAAATTTCAAAAGAACACGCTTTCACTGAAAATGGCGTGAAGGACTCGAACAATCTAAAGCACAAACTTCAGAAAAATGCATAATCTGGCACCACAGTTTTCGGAAATGTGGCACATTTGTTCAAACAGTCGAAGGCAGTAGTCTGACTGTAGCGTCACATGCAGTAATTAAATTCTCACAAAACGTGATGCGTTAAAACAGACAGTATGCTACGTAGTCAGTTTATTAAATTCCACCACAAGTGGGGTTTTCTGTCAGTGTTAAAATGTCAGCAGAAAAACAATATGAATCAATCAAGAATTTAAAATACATTTAAGTTATTGTTTGCGTTACAGTTTTATAATTTCACTCCTTGAGTTCACTAGCACTATTTTTGTTTGCATCACAAACAGTTAGCGAGGAAAATATGTTAGGTGTGTTTTGAAATTAAGTAGAGGAGGGTAAAATGATGATCTACAGCAGACACATTTGTTTTGTTTGGCTTATTGACTATCACAGTGAAATGATCAGAGCACCATGTCCATTGACAATCATTCTTTAGAATGGTTTTGACATTTAGGAGAAAGAATGCTTCATGTAGGAGAATTAAATCAAATAGTCACTTTACAAGCTTAAATGATCTCGGTATTGCTTTGTTATTTTTACAACCAAAAAGGCATTTGTAAAGTAGAGATTGAATGCTACTTCACTCTAGTGTAAGTATCATCTGTTGTACCTCTTTAGGCATGGCTTCAAAGTATACTAAATTCCAAGTTTAAAAATGAATGCTTGTTTTGAGTCATAAGGAGATATGTGAATAGGTCAAGTTGTGTAGTTACAAAAAAAAAAAAAAAAAAACGAGACCGCAAATGTATTCTGAGTGCTGCCTTTGATACATGCAGTTAAACTCACTTACACATTTCAATAGCTCATTATCAACTCATAAAAACTCAGTCCCATAATGCTGTGCTCTATCTCGCACTTAAGGATTCAGCTGGCAGCTATGCTGGCTGCATCAGCACAGATTAGACTACAGTAACAGGTTACATGGATTTTCAGAGAGGAGTAATATAACATTTGTATTTGTAATATAGCATTTGTAAAGTAGAGATTGAATGCTACTTCACACTAGTGTAAAGATGCTATATTATTCCTCTCTGAAAATCCATGTAACCTGCTACTGTAGTCTAATCTGTGCTGATGCAGCCAGCATAGCTGCCAGCTGAATCCTTAAGAGCGAGATAGAGCACAGCATTATGGGACTGAGTTTTTATGAGTTGATAATGAGCTATTGAAATGTGTAAGTGAGTTTAACTGCATGTATCAAAGGCAGCACTCAGAATACATTTGCAGTCTCCTCTGTTTTTTTTTTTTTTTTTTTTTGTAACTACACAACTTGACCTCTTCACATATCTCCTTATGACTCAAAACAAGCATTTATTTTTAAACTTGGAATTTAGTATACTTTGAAGCCATGCCTAAAGAGGTACAACAGATGATATTTACACTAGAGTGAAGTAGCATTCAATCTCTACTTTACAAATGCCTCTGGTCATAAAAATAAGTGTCAGGGTTTTGTTTTAATACATTTGTGCTGCCAGTATATTATTAAAATAAAAACACACCTTCATAGTTTATTAAAGTACTGTAGGTAGGCACAGACTTAGGGATAAAATGACAACTAATTTGACAAAGTAATGTATTTGATCATGTCTGGTGCTCTTTTTGTGAGTGTACTGTTTAATATTGTAATATGTTAATGGCTTGCAAGCGCAACTGCATTTACGTCTCCCGGGAACCATTACTTCAATAGCACGTGACGTGTGATTAGTGGACTACCACTTTCTGAGATTGACTGTCATTTTTCTATTGAACGAGTCGGCCTTCCAGTGCTCCTACTAATAGATTGTTGTGTACAATACCTTTTGCTTAGCAGATTCACTTCAAAAGATATCAAACCTAGTTTTATTCAGCTCTACTTACATTCAAAATCCCAAGGGCATGGCAAAAAAATGAAAAGCTGAGGCATTAAATCGAGAATAGATTTCACAAAAGATTTGACACAGGCTTTAAATGCTTTTGTGTATAAGTATACTGTGTAACTGTTGTGCAGACACTTTGATTTCTTCATTCATGCAGAATAAGTTAATTAAATTGGATATACTTTATTTCTGAAAGGAAAAAAATAATCAAATATAATTAAAATAATAGTCTTGGATTAATAAAGAACTGCAAATCACTAAAGAACTGAAAGAATAATACATATATTTGCTGCTAAACAGCTAATACAGAACTGCATATTAAACAGGCTATTTAATCACTAAAGTATTTAATAAGTTACTAAAAACTGTTATTTTCGTATTACTAAAGTTAAAATAACCATCTTAAAAATTAGGTGTGACAGTTAATTATTTATACAAGATGAGGTTTTGACAATTAGCCTTGCTTAATCTGTATCATGATGCCGTTTTACCAAGGTGACTTATTCGAGATGACAATACATTCTAGTTGATTTCCTTTAGAGCTGCCTGCATATCCAGCAGATAAGGGTCTTCAGCAGTAGCGTTGCACCTCTGGCTGAAAAGAACCTCCATTACTTTGGGGTCTGCAAGCATGGAAAGGTCTCCAAGGTCTTTCCCGTTGCGGGCAATCTATCTCAGGACCCATCCCATTATTTTTCCTGCAGTAAACAAGCAAAATTGCTAGTAGAATGTTTTGCATTAGCTACCTTGCTTGTAACAAACCACAAGGCAATTGTGTGAAAAGACTTCATCAAAACGGTTTATGAAATGAACTGAAGATTGTGTATAATCACATATGAATGGTTATCTACATGGATAGTTTTGTTTTTTCATTGAGCAATATAACATTTGGTTAACTTCAAAGTATTCGCTTGTAGACCATGTTGAAAGGATCCCGTTATTCACCTCTTACATATGATTAGATCCTTAATTTCTAATTCTACTTTAAGAGGTTATAAAATAATTCCATAAATGCCACCTTTCATGCATTTCTCTAGGTCGATAACACAAACAGTTTAGACAGAAACTTGAGTTATAGTAAACATATTTTCATTTAGAAAATGTTTATCTGGTACTGTACCATAGTAGAGTACAGAAAGCTATCAGGTTCACTGTCTTCAGGTCAATGTCTGGTTTCAAAGCATGTCGTTATTGGAAGCTGGGAATTTTATGTAATTTTTTCAAAACTACACATGTGAGACATTACGAGTTGGTAGTTCAGAACAGGTAAGATTTATGGAATTATTTAATTATCTATAAACCCTTTAAGCATATTTGATTGTTTTATTACCTTTTCAAAATGTAGTGAGACTGGCCTGCAGCACAGATTCCAGCTAAAAAGATTCCAGGGAAACAGAAAGATGTTCAACATAAAGTTTACTTTATTAAAGCCAACACAATGCATTACCTGAACGTGTTTTAGGCAGTCCTGCTGCATTCTGGATAAGATGTGGCATGGCAATTGGTCCAAGTCTTTCTCAAACTAAAAGAATATGAAAGGGAAGAGTAACTTTATAATTTTCATTGTAGATTGACTTTTATCCATTCACTCTTACCACAATGTCATGTTTTTATCTAGTACTTTATTTAAATTGAAGACACTACAGCTTTCCTAAAACACTGATTACCAAGTTCTGCTTTAGTGCTAGGATTGTAAATCAGAATAATAAGCATGTTCCTTATGTTTGTGATACATGAGTGGCAATGGGGAAACTAGAAGCATTTGTCATAACCATTACCAATAAACTAGCATAGAATAAACACATACTCACCATGTGAAGGCTGGGTTCAGTCCACATCCTGACAGCCAGAACTGGGAAAAGAGACTCAACATCTTGCTGCATGCCTTGCTTCTTCAGTTCTAGAAATATTCTAGAAAATTGAAGAAAATTAATTTAAAATAAAATTGAAATAGCTTGGTTGAATACTTGTCCACCCCCCTGTAATAGCAATCCTAAATTAGCTCAGATGTAACCAATCGCCTTCAAAATCACACACCAAGTTAAGTGGCCTCCACCGGTGTTAAATTTTAGTGATTCACGTGATTTCAGGCTTTTATGGCCAAGACTGATCAAAGTGTGCATGTGACAACAATATTCCAAGCACTCCACAAACCTGGCCTGTATGGTAGGGTGGCAAGAAGGAAGCCATTACTCAAGAAAGCCCACCCTGAATCCTGTTTTGAAGTATGCAAAAAACCACTCAGGAGATTCTGTAGCCATGTGGCGAAAAGTTTTGTGGTCTGACGAAACTAAAATTGATCTTTTTTGGCCTAAATGCAAAGCGTTATGTTTTGTGCAAACCCAACAGAGCACATCATCCAAAGAACACCATCCCTACTGTGAAGCATAATGGTGGCAGAATCATGTTATGGGGATATTTCTCATCGGCAGGGACTGGGGCACTTGTCAGGATAGAAGGGAATATGAATGAATGAATGGTCCTTGAGGAAAATCTGCTGCCCTCTGCAACTGGGACAGAAGTTCACCTTCCAACATGACAATGACCCAAAGCAGACAGCCAAAGCTACACAAAAAGGTAAATGTCCTTGAGTGGCCCAGTCAGAACCCTGACCTAAATCCAATCGAAAATTTGTAGTATGACTTGAAGATTGCTGTCCATCACCATTCCCCAAGGAACTTTACAGAGCTTGAACAGTTTTGTAAAAAAGAATAGTCAAATATTGCCAAATCTAGGTGTGCAAAGTTGGTAAAGACCTATCCGAACAGACTCACAGCTGTATTTTTTTTCCATAATAAATGTTGCCACCTGGTTGTGGCATATACATCATAACAATTACACTAATTGCAATTTTGTATTTATAAACCTGAAATGCATATGAACAAACTGACTGGAGCATTTGGAACCAACTCCCCAGTAATGTTGTTGAAGCTGACACCCTGAGATCCTTCAAGAAGCTGCTTGATGAGATTCTAGGATCAATAAGCTACTAACAATATGTTTACTACAACCACTAGCCTACTAATCCCTAAATCTACCCTCTACCCCTAAGCCTAATGTCTATCACTAGCGTAACCTCCACCCCAAAATCTGTGTTACTATTAAATTAATTTTTACTACACCGCCTTTTAGCGCCCTCTAGCGGCTACTACACGCGACGTCCATTGAAGTGCTTCATCTGGACCTACTCTACCTTTTTAGAGGTACCTACTGGCCCATTCCTATAAGATGATTTTTGCTTGATAACGTCCCATTTAATCGACTGATCTTAATCAGATCGGGTGCTTCATTTGTGCAGATATATGTACAGTAGATGTAGAGTAACAACACTGTAATTTGTGTCATTTAACATTTGGCTTGAGAAAGTAACATTTACCAGTGAACATCAAATTCATAGCAATTCTCCCACCAGTTTGAAGCCAAATAATTAACTACACAACTGGCGAAATGAAAAAGGACTGCTCTTCTCACAACATCTTTAATCAATGACAGGTTGTCAAACTGTTAATACTGATTACTAGAGGGGATATTCCTAGATACGGAAGCGCTTAAAAGGATTAGTCAATAATGAGCAGTTCCAAGTATACAAATACACCAATAATCCAACTGCATGGAGTTGTTGCAGTTTCCTCTCATAAATTAAAAAAAAAAAAAAAAAAAAAAAAACACCAATATTTATACACTATTGTATTTTCTAGTGCTGCTCACAATTCTGGATAAACATGGAGAAGAGCTGTTGAATTTCCGCAACCTCTTTTTCAGGGCAGGTTAGCAGTGCTGATATTTCTCAATTGCTTCAGTAAATACGGTTTCTCATTTACAGCTGAACCAGTGTTGGGAAACTACTGAATTCACTCCTTAGCTTCAAAATTGTCATGGGGTGCAACAACATTCTTTTACGCGTTTGTATGTAGGAGAAAACCTTTCTGAACATGGACACTTTAATGAATAGAGGGGTACGTTTAAAGTTACTTTCACCTCTGTATCTATAGTCTTGGTATTTCCAGAAACAAAAAGGCTTCGTTGTTTTCTGATTAAAATCAAAAGGAAGGCTGTTTTTCCAATATGAAAAATAAATACAACTGTGCAACCCAAGTTTCTATATTTAGTTACGATCCTCTGCCTATTGACCATGCTAAAATAGTGTATGGATATTCTTTACACACATCATCTATGATAAAGTAAAATATGACAGTGACCTAAAATATGTTTAGATACAATTTTGATATCTAATTAATATCCCAGGTTTTTTTTTTCCCTTCATATTGGCAACGAAGAAAAAGGCAGGGAAAAGACGCAATATGTTATAACGTATATAATCGTGTATTAAATAAAAGTGTTGTATCCTACGAACTCAATAAGGATCGTTTTACTCTCAGCTCGATTTGAAAGGCTGTGGAGGTCAGTGCAAGAAATCGTTGCCTGTTCACATCGATTCCGACTGTTGTCAGATCTGCTACACTTGCAGCTTCTTTTAACTAAGAAAATAACATTGCAGATATGTTTTTGTCGGTTGCTGTTCGGTCCGCCGCTTCTCATTCGGTAAGTGTGAATAAGCGTGGTTTGAAATGAGAAACAAGCGTGAGTTATTGTTTTATATATACTGTACATGTCATTAAGATCTGCGTGTTTCCTTCAAAAAGGCCTGCACATCAACGCCAAGGACAGGTCGACTGCCTGCCTAAGCGACCACATTGGAGCTAATTGATGTGACTTTTATTTACGAGTAGCATTTACATGTGTATGTGCCAGACATCCCTAGTCTGTGTAAGTCGCCGTGGATAAAACGTAACACTACGCAAATGTACTGCTTTTGATATGCTGTTTCCAAAAAGAGTAACAAATTCATAGTCACCGTATCTCTTTATGTTTTTATACCATGCACTATTTGACTGTACAGTTTCAAAACTTTCTTGTTAGTGATTAGAGCCAATGCAGGTACTTGTTTACTGTCTGATCCGTACAGTAAAACAATCGTGCCAGCTGTTAAACTAATTACAACAGTAACATATATCCCCGGCCACTGCTGTGAATGCAATCGGTTCTCCAGATGCAAAAGTGTGTGAAGTGCGGTACAAGTACTGTACCTACAGTACACACAGTACGTAGAGAGAAACACATTCGAAATAAAACAAATTTGTTTCTGAGCCCTTGTTTTATTCCAGGCGAGGCAGATTCGCTACCTGCATCAGACAGCAGTGCGTTCTGGAGGTGGTGGAGCATTGCTTGTGGTAAGCTGTAACGTTTTTATTTTTGTAGATCATGTTTACCCTACAATATTGTAACTTTGTTGTTTTGTGAAATAATTTCTATCAGTAGACAGGGAAGATTCAAAATTTTCTGCGCATGGATTCAGGTTGTGTAAAGTAAACCTGCAATTGGAGCATACCTTCTACACTTTAGCAGTTACAATATATATTGTAACGAGGAGGCAGAGAAACCTGTGGGTGGGGGAATTGCATAGGCAGAGTGCCGCTTATTGTGCTTATAAAATTGTTTTATTTTATAAAAAGAAAACAAACAATACATTTCAACTTTTAAATTAGGCTTTATGTAATGTATCATTCAGCAGGTGCAAAATAGGTCCTATGCACAGCCTTTAGAACCTACAAATTAGCAGGGGTGGGATTTTAAAACGTTTAAACGTATAAACTCTAAAAACGTGTTTAAACGTTGAATGATATGCTAGACTTATAACCAGTCACGTGACAAATTTCACCAAAACATATATTTTGTAATGTATTCATTTTAGTAATTTACCATACAGAAGCCCGTCGCATTTCCAGCTTCTGTGATGCCACAGTAAGGGTGGACATTAAATAAAGGAAGGGGTTTGGCAATTGCCTCCAAGTACTTTTTCTAATTGGTGCAACAGAAAGACTGGCACTGGGGCTGGTTTTATTCTCGGTTGATCTGGCAGTCTTGCAGAATGTCACATCAGTCAACCTGAACAAAACTGCTCACTCATCTTTTTTTTTTTTTTTTTTTTTTGGGGGGGGGGGGGGGTTGGGGGGTGGTACATGTGTAATCACGACTGGAAATGAGAAGCAGCACATAACTGTAATGCTCTGAGTGATAGCAGACAGCCACAAACAGCTTCCATATGCGTAACTGAAGTTGTGTCTTTGTAAATGCATGTTTGGGAAATTTGGACTGTGTCTTAAATTCGAAGGAATACAATATGTACAATCTAACTTCATTATAACTAACCCCCCCTGGGACCTGGAGAAATGTTTGTCAGGTTGTTCACTATAGTAGGGTTTGGCGATTTGCTGTGTCAGAATGATGAAGATACACCCATATTGAATTGAACGTCTTTATACAGTAGTTCTTTCAAGACAGCTTCACATTGATCAACATTTAAGCTGTATATTTAAAAGAAAACAGTAAAGAAATAAAAAAAAAAACACTTTGCTGAACACCGTAATTACGTGTCCTTTCTCTTGAAAAAACATATCCAGCGTAGATTGCTTCATATTTTTCATGATTTTCTCAATGCACGCTATTTCAATCTGGTTACCTCTTCATGCCTGTTGCCATGGTTGCAGTTTGTGTGAAGACGGCAGTGGTTGCATACATCACACATGATTCGCACTACAACAGGTTATGCATGAATCAGCTTTATCTTCGAATTAGCCTATCAAGGTCTTTGTTTTTAGTGGGAGAATAACGCATTCACACTGGAGAAAGTTCAGTGTCAGTCACAACCAAGATCGTTTTATCCGAGTAGAGTATGTAAAAGTGATCATTCTATTGGCTAATTTCCATTGAAAAATATGGTCTTTGCTGCTTGGAATAAAACATCAGTTTGGGATTCTTGCATGTCAGATTGATTTTGAATAAAAATTTAGCTAATACTGCATACATGAGAAGTACATGTAATTATGCTTTTATTCACAATCTCATCTCATGAACTTACACCAGCAATTTATCATGCATTTGATTGTCCTTTCGAGATAACAAACAAATGGCTTGGAGTCCAACAGGTTTGTTATAGCGAGGGTGCACTGTCTCTCTCTGGGATTCGAACTGGAACGATAAACAAAAAAAAATCTGACATTTTTCATGGAACAGGTAAAAAACTAAACAAAATGAATTTATTACGTTCTGGAATGAAAACGATATTCAAGATTTTATTTCAGTAATGTGTTTTTTTTCATTCTCTTTCAGCCTGTTCTCTCTGTCTCTTTCCATTGTTTTCAAACATACAATAATTTGAAAAAAACAAAACAAAAAAAAAACACTCTTCCCATGGTCTTACATGCATTACATGACATCCAGCTAATGAAATTCAACATTACATTTAGCTTGGTTTTTTGGAGCAGCCAGCGAATCAAATAGCATTCTATTTGCCTTCAGTTCAGTCTTCAACCTTGCGGTCGGCTACATGCTGGATCCACGTTGTGTGATCAGTCTTGTATTCGCTCAGAATAAACAGGTACTTTTATTAACTTATTATGAAGTTAGGTATACAGAAAACAAGCTGTAAAAGTATGTGTGAGTGAAGCAGTTTGTTAATAATCAGAGGTTTGCTAGTTAAATTCCTGGATATTAAGAGTAAAGACATTTTACCGTCAACTTGAGAAACCAGCAGTGTGTGTTTGTATAACAAATTCATTTTGTTGTATTCTCAACCATTTAACGATTCAGGATTTAATTGCTCAGTGTTTCATTTTCATTGTTATAGCCACAAGAAGTATTTTGAAAAGTTATTTTAGCGATGCAATAATAAATATGTAGGTTATGGTAAATATATAATGCTTTGAAGAGATGTTTGTCACAAAATGTTTTTGGTATTACCTTTCAAATATGGCAGATGTGTAGAGTCCCTGGAATTTATTATTATTATTATTTTAAGTTACAAACACCACAAAGTTGAAAGGTGGAACAGAACGGAGTGGCATTTTTGATGGAGCCATAATCTTGATTAGCTGCAGAGTTTATTTCAGACAAAATCGTATTAAGTTATTACTTTGAATGTAAGGATGCTAACCCACTGAGATTGTTGGGAAATGTTGCTGTTTTTTATTGTTTACAAAAACCCACAATATGTTAACTCAAACTGAGGCAAAATAAGGTTTATTAAAAATGTTTTTTTTTTAATATAAAATTGGTAAAATATGTTTTAAAAAATGGTAAAATATATAGGCCTATGTATATTGCTGATGATAAATATTAACTAATTAGTCTAAATGCTCTAATATCTCATTTGTATAAGGGTCCGTTTACATAATTTAAAAAGAAAGAAAAAAATAAAAATTGGTTAGTTGATCTTCTTGTGTTTTATAAATGGTTACAAACACAGTTACTCATTAAACCATAGGATTTACACCGCAGCACATACAAAGTTGCAAGATAGTATACTGCAGTAAATACAAAGTTGCAAATTAAACCGCAGCCTAGGAAGATATCAGCAAAACAATCAAACAAACAAATAAAAAAATAACAAAGTTGGTGAATGAAAGAACGTTTATGAATTTAAAATAAGCGAAGCACTTATTTTAGTGGTGCTTCGCTTATTTTTTAATTCATAAACGTGCTTAAGTTCAGCAACCTTTTCCGTTGCTGCAACGTCTTCTGTTTTTTTTTTTTTTTTACCTGTTAGTGTTAACCGCCACAGAAATCCAAGAAGAAAAAGAGAAAGCCAAATTTCTCAGAATCCAGTCAAATAATAATAATAAAAAAAAACCCTGACATACTTTGTCTGAAACTTTTAAATAAAGTGACCAAGGACAATTTAAATATTTTAAATAGGCTACTCAAAACACAGCCTAGCACAGAACTGGCATTAAATGGCAGAATATGTGTAGCATCGCTACAGCTGAGCCGTCATGTATTGCGTTGTAAGTTTCACAATGAAATTATACAATTATTAAACAATTTCAAAAGTCATGTAGATTTTGCTCATGTTTTATTAGGCCACTCAATTTAAAACCTATTTATTAGGCAGATGCTTTTATCTAAGTGACGTTACGTTAAAAAGATGACAACGATAATTAAAATAGAATAATTATATGATTTTTAAATAAAATTTGACATTTAATAATAGCCTATATATAAACTGAATTTGATCATTTAGTAATTCAGTTATTATAATTTAATAAATGTATTGGAAAGTATTAAGCATGTTGTTGTACTGCTATGTATACGTAACTGAAGAATTTGTAATGGGTGTCTTTGAGGGGAGAGATTTAACACCTCTGGCTTTGAGCAAGGTGGTTTTATCCAGACGTCAGCAGGAGAATCATTCTGCTGTAGACCCAGAACCTGAGCCTTGCACAGCAGCCAACAGTGGTAGGCTCTTTACTAAACTCAATTACTCATCTGTATTTGTTACACATTTTATGCTAACTGACAGTTAAATTAAGGCAGACAGTTAAAAAATATTTTGTATGGCTCACGCAGCGGTTATGCTACTGAGCGATACCTGGAGGGGGCTCAAGGAGAAATTTGAGAGTCCTATAATAAAAAGAAAAGAAGCATGGGAGATGGTAGCAAAAGTTCTTGCAAACAACAATTACGGCGTCACATGGCAGGCATGTGACAACAAGTGGCGCAGTCTTCGGCATAGGTATATTTGTTTTAAAAGATAGCAGTGACTATAATTTTAGTTCTAGTGTTTAATTAGACGTGTGTTGCTTTGTAATTGCAAATAGAAGCAAGCGATTGTTAAATGCATTTTTGTCTTAAGTCCTTTAGCTACTTAAAAACTTGCCTTGCGGTGGTCCAACTTAATTACAGCTATTACAGTGCAAATGGTAGATCACAAAATTGTGTGTGTTTTTTTTTTACTTGTGTGTATATATATAATTACGGGAATCAAAGAATAGGGCAGGGACGCTGCAAATGGGAGTATTTTGATTTACTAGATGACATTTTTACTGGAGATCCCGCAGTTAAGCCAGTCAGTGTGGTATCATCTATGAACTTATCAACAGTATCTTTAACTCCAGTCCCCAGTCATGTCCCCAATACAGTCTCCAATCATTTCTCCAATCCAGTCGCCAATCATAATGTCCAGTTTCAACCCAGCACACCATCAGGGCCCACTCCTGCTCCATCAAATACAAATAACAACCCAAGGAGGAGTCACAAAAGATGTAAAGAGTCCCTTTACAATTTAAGTGAAGGAATTGCTGAAATGTATCAGCCAAGCAAGCAGAGAAATTAGATGCAATAATTGCATTGCAAAAACAAACATTAGAAATTCAAAAAGAAAAAAAATGAATTGCTCAGTCAATTTACAATGACTTTGTCAGAGATTGCAAAAAAATAAAATAAAAAACAACAACAAAATCATGAAATTAAATGTATTTATTTATTTATTTTTTATTGATTCATATAAGGGTGTGTATTTTGTATTTATCTAGTATACAGTGAAGGCTTAACTATTAAGGTTTAAGGGGGTGGGGTTAGACATGGTGATTTTATTTTGATTGACATTTTTTGTATATTTGCTACATGTGTCTTTAACAATAAGCATTTTCCAAATATAAAATGTGCACATTGTCTGCGATTACTTTTACAGAAAACTATGACATTACAGTATAGTACTACAGTACTAAAAAAATAGTAATAATTAAAGTCTGTTTGCTATTTCATCCCTCTCTTTTTCTGCAATACGTTGCCTTGCCAGTCGACTTTCATCTACAGTATGGGGGTTTTCGTCCAGGCAGGGAACCTCGTCAACGTGTTGGTGCTCATCATTTAGGGACTTGTGTAGAACTAAAAAATTATGCAATATGCAACCACTTTCTATCACTGATGGTATTCTGTGTATTAGTGTCATGTCTAAATGGTACAGCCTCCTCCATTTGCTTTTCATAACTCCAAATGCCCTCTCTGTGTAAATTTATGTAAATTTCCTTTGTGTTTCATTGTGGTGCCCGTTATCTCTGAAAGGTGTTATCATGTCAGCATAAGAGGTGAAACTCTGTGGGGAGAGGGTTGGTGCCAGATTTGTTTTTCAAATCGCTATTTCTGTACACACCTGCATCGTGCACAGAACCCACATTTCCTGTAAATATATTTGTAAATTTAAGACTGGTGTCAGACACTGCTTGCAGGTGGAAACTTGCATGGCCTTTCCTATTAATAAATGAATCCCTGTGTTCCGAGAGGCCTCAGACTGGAATGTGTGTTCTGTCAATGCAGCCGATGACACCAGGAAAACCAGTTTTTCTTTGAAAAGATTCTGACAGTTCTGGGAACTGATCTGATGATGGAAAGCAGATGCATTTGTGCATTAGTTTGTTAAGCCCATCGACAAACTGTAGAAAAGCATGATGTAGGGTTCTTTTGCTTACTCCGAATCTGTCAGCTACTCTTCTGAAAGACTCTTGATTTGCCAGCAACCTCAGTGATGCCAAAACCCTATTTTCAAGATGAAGTTCTGCTCTGTATGACAAGTAGATGTCAATTTCCTTGCAAAGTTTCTAAAAAAAAAACCAGATATGCCTATATTAAAGCATATACTTGCACAACTGTCAAACGATCAAACTCAACCATCAAACCACGTTTTCCTTATGAATTATAAAAAGCTTCTTGATGGGTGGCAGCAGAATATTAGGGGGAGGGGGATTCGAGTGGTTTAAACAGATTATAATTGACAATACAAATAAAAAGGTAGACAATATTGTTAAATGTTTAATATGAAAATACGTTTTTTTAACACCATGTTTTGCTACAATAACTGAATAAATTTCCATTAACTATGATATCTAGAGGATACGATACCTCAGGTGTAGCTCTAACCATTCTAAAATATGATCTGAAAGCAACTTCTTGATATCCTGAAACAACTAAATCAATGTATCCTTCAACACACATCGGTCTTCCAGAGACATGACAGGTTTTTATAGCAGTTACCGCAATGGATTTACAAATGTACAGTTCACCATTTCAATCAACTGAACGCTACTAAGGTCGTTATCGTCCAAAAACTCGTCTAATATGACTGATGAAGCCATTAGTGCAACTAAATCTGAAGTTGATCTAAGCGCCATTTTTAAATGTTCATGGAATTTACAAACGAGAGGAGGCCATTCGGCCCATCTTGCTCGTTTGGTTGTTAGTAGCTTATTGATCCCAATCTCATCAAGCAGCTTCAAGGATCCCAGGGTGTCAGCTTCAACAACATTACTGGGGAGTTGATTCCAGACCCTCACAATTCTCTGTGTAAAAAAGTGCATTTTCTGTTCTGAATGCCCCTTTTTCTAAACTCCATTTGTGACCCCTGGTCCTTGTTTCTTTTTTCAGGCTGAAAAAGTCCCTTGTGTCGACACTGTCAATACCTTTTAGAATTTTGAATGCTTGAATTAGGTCTAGCCTAACACAGTTCACTGCGAACGTTCACCTAGTTGAACGCACCCCTGGTTTGAGTCCCTGATAGATATAATTAGGGGTGGGCACCAATATCAATATTTTGATATGATATCAATAATTTCTATATCGTGATATCATGGGATTTAAAAAAAATAAATTCACGTTTGTTCGCAGAGACATACATGTTATTGCTCTCTCGTGTGCTCTGCTCCAGTTTCCTCTCTCCAGCCAATCCCTTACCGGAAATCCTGTTTTCAGAAAGTGCAAGCATCAAGGTGTAGCTTTTGGACATGTTTTTAGGCAAAAGAAAACTTTGTTTTTAAGTCGTACCATGTTTAGCCTGCTGTTCTTCCTCTAGCGTGAGGAATGTGCGTGCTATGTCACATTCTCACCACAATGGAGAGAGAATTTGGAGTTTCTAAACTGCATACACCCCGGTATTAACAGTTCAGGATATTAACTCATCTTTCTCATTGTACTTATTTATTAGGAAAGTAGACAGAACAGTGTATATATGGTTACACGTGAATACAGATTCACAGAGTTTAGTTTACAGAGTACAGCTTCAGTTTTTCAGAAATTGTATTGTTGACAAATATTCCTACAAGTGTGATTCATGTTCCTGTACGTCAAAGTATTTTGTTTGTGTTTTCTGCGTACGTGCAAGTGACACCTGCAGACCCACACTGTGTTATCTTTTAATCATAATTTACTGTGCTGTGCTTTTGTTTAAATTATTCTAAGGGAGTGCATGGTAAAGGAATCACCAAATTATTAGTTACTGAAATTTAAATGTAAACAATAACATTTGTTTAGGACTTGAAGGTTAGTGTGTCTTGTTACAGTTAATCTAATAAGCAGGATCAGTGCTTCAAATCAGTGGTAACAAACATATTTGGGACCACAGTCTTAGAATACAGCATTCTGTGCTTGAATGAGTAGAGTGGCTCTTCATTATGCTAATTACTGTTAATAGTCACAAACAGTTTTGTTTTTTCCACAGCTCCATCCTTATGCTAATGAAGTTTGTCCTGCTCCCCTATAAAGCACCACTTTCTGCTAAGTGTTTAATTTATGTAAGCCCTTTGAAAGTCTTTTTTAAGAGAAGGTTTTGTTAATTCCCAGCCTTTTATGTCCTAACGGTCTACCTTGCAGTCAAACAACTGTAGATTTCTTAGATTCTAATTAGCAGCTCCTAAAACGTCATACATGTGTTTTTATTTTTGAACCTGGCTCACCTGCCATTTATTCTTAGTTATCAAGGCTCATTCACATTACCGCTCCTGCATTGCAACCTGCTTTATAGAAGCCATTGCTTTTGTACTGAGTGTTAATTTACTGGATGTCTCGTTTCATTTAATATCCTTTCTTTACAGCACAGAGACACTCCAGAGAATAACCCAGACACCCCATATGAATTTACACCTGAAAACCTAATGGTAAGAGTTCAACCTTTTATATGACAAGGACCGGTGGCTTAAATCAACCACAGATTACTGTACATTTGACCAAAGCATCATTATATGTCAAATCAGTAGTCTATTATAGTATCTAGAACATTGCCGTGTCCTATGTGGTTTACATTGAACGCCTACAAATATATAAATGCTGGTTTAAATGGTAATGACTTGTGAATGGTCTTAAGGAGGGGGCCTATAGCTGCAACCAATAAGCCAAACCAATGCCATGAATTAGTGTGGACATAAAATAACCATCTAAGGCATTTCAGTCTGCTGCAGTTCAATGCAGTGAACACTTCTGAGGCTGAATTATGAAATGTACGTAACATATTAACAATCTTTGTACACAGTCTGATTTTGTCATTCTTGCCTCCATAACATACTGTGCTTGAAAATTACCATGGTGTTCCAGTGACTAAGATGCTTTTGGCAAAATGGGTAGGAACACTGTTGTGGTTTTTGGAATGTTATAGAGGTAAGTGTGACCAATCAGATCAGATGTAAAGGGATCGTTTATGCAAATGAATCATGTCATCAATATTGCTGTGAACTTACTTTGAACCTTTTGAAAAGAGTAAAAGCTGTTTTAAATAGCTAACGCCTGTGTCAAGACTGATTTTCTACATTCAGCATGAGCACCCAAATACCTGTGTGGGCCAATTAACTTTGCCACAGTATAAGCCATGTTTATATATTAACAGCGTTTGCATTGAATTCAGTTTTTATTCATGGAAAAAAATGTAAGCACTTAGTTAGTATCAAATATTTAAGTCCATGAATAACAAGAAACATAAAATAAATGCACCACTACTGACCTGTTTAATACACCAGTTTTATACTGTGCTGTATGTAGCACCAATATTTTGTCAAATGCATGGATGAAATATAGTAATTTTGTTTAAGTGTATTAAAAACACTGCTGAAGACATGGACTATGACTATTCAAAGAGAGGTCATTTGTGAACTATGTTTCAATATTTTTGTGCAGTGTAAAAATCCAATACATGTATTTTCTCACCCGCAAAGAGAATATAAGCCATCCTGTCTAATTACCCAGAGGGACATAAGGCAGGGGCTACAATCCTAGTGCTAGACCTGGCCCAGAGGCAAAATAATGGATGGCTGCCCATCTCTGCAATGAATAAGGTATGATGTACATTTTGTAATTTACAAGAAAATATTATTGGCTTTACTCCAATCCTGGTGTAATTGATACAATAATGTTGACACTGCGTGCCAAATATTAACATTTTCGCTTTGTTTAAAGAGACCTTATTAGATCCACCTGTATGATGTACTGAACCTTGCTGTTCTGTTTCCTATCTTCTTGGATCACTTGAAATAACTTTTTTGGCATTATGAACTCCTTTGGGCAAATCTGATATTTCCAGAAGCTTGATGCTATGCACAGTGCACCACAAGAGTTCCCCCAAGCTACCTTTTACAGATAGTAGCTGCTCAGGTTAGGATACGTTCTGCCTGGCGTCATGTGCAGCCGTGTCATCTGGGATGAATGACCTCTCAGTTTTAGCCAGTTTTGTAGAATTTGTAAAATGCCTACTGCAATGGTAATTATATACATTTAAGTATCAAGACCACTGTGGTTGTGAACTGAAGTCAGAAGCAGTGTCTGCATGTCATCTCATGCCCTGTTCATAAACATTCAGAAGCCTAGTCATTCCGAACTATCATTCTAGCATTTTGCATAGGCTATTTATTCATATTTTTTTCTTTTAATAATAGAAAAAAAAGTTTTACAAGCACACGTGTCATTTAGAATTGAAAAATAATGCACGTGCAGCACTGAAGGTTAAACTATTAAACTGGATCTTTAAGCTTTGTCTAATGTATATATAAACATATGATAAACTCATTGGTAAAACTAGAAGAAACTGGTGCGTAGTTAAGAATTGAAGCAATAAGTGTTTCTTCCTAGCAAATTGACAGGTATGTGGCAATGTATTTTCAACCCTTATCATTAAAAAATGAACTCAAATTTTCCTTTAAAAAAACATTCTGCTGTAAACTTCATCACATCATGTAGCTGAACATTTATTTTTATGTTGGATAATTTCCTCCATGTTGAAGAATTCTTGTTTTGTATTCTAACCAAGGACAAAAACTTGTTAAATCGAGGTTTACTGGGTCTTGTCACATATGTTGTCACATATGTTTTGCTTGCACACCCACACACTTGCAGGAAATGGAATAGTTTTGGTGTTTGCTTTGGAGTGATGTTGCCTTGCTTTCACTTTCACTGGTCTTATCTGCACTGCACTATTTCTGGGGCACAACCTTTTTTGAGCAGACGCACGTAGTATAAAAACTTTTAGCCGGAAGTGGCCGATCTTCTAGTTAAACATTTTAAAATATCAACAAGAAGTTATTTGAAGACATTTGTTTAGTATTCTGCATTTAGGTGTAGCACTTTAGTATCACATGTTGTGTGGCATTGCATATCAAAGCAACAACCAATAGTGACCCCCACCCCCCCCCCATTATAATTTGTTTTATGTTATAATTATTAAGGTAAACGTAGTAAGATGTTAGCCGATAATAACATTGTAATTACATAAAACTGATTCTTCCAACTTGGGTCTTTTCAGTACATGCTGCTAAACAAAATGATATGCAGCAAGTATATTGGACGTCAGAAATGCTGTTCATGCAGTAAAGACTTGTGCCACACTGCCATTACACTGTAATGTATTTTCTGTACTGTTTGAGTACAGGTTGGTGTAGATGCAAACATAGCATTCACAATGCATCCCTGTTTTTGCAGTGGGTGCTCATGTTTTTCACATCCTTTTCAGAATAGTAATTTACTACTTGCTTACTCAATGATTCGCTGTAGAGCATCACTTCGGCATTCCATTGATGTGTCACAAAAGTTCTGTTTTAAGATAAGAATATTTATGTGAATTAAGCTGAAAACAAGTCTGGCCAGTTCGAGCAGAGCAGAGCTGTATTCTACCAGACCTGGTTGGTTATATCATAGTGCTGGTGAAGCAACCATCTGCACAGGTTCGCACAGTTGAGCACAGCATACGTTACGTCTAGGATCTTCAGAAATTAACTGACTAATCTGCAATACTGAATAATTAAGTAACTAACAATTGGCTAATTTAAAATAAGCATTGCCTAATAATAAGGGACAATTATGGCCATTATGGCATTGTTGTTTAGCACAGGCTACTAGCTTCTTAAATCTTAATATTGACCTTTTACATTTTTTTTTTTTTTTTTTAAGGCCAATAACGTGTATTAAGTTTAATGTAAAAATTAAATAAATAAATAGAGGATTTGGTCAGTGTTTCATATTCACCCCATATGGACTAGTCATTTCCCAGCGACTTAAAACTGATCGCAACCATAGAAACAAGTTTTGAAACTGGCCCCCCCCCCCCTTTTTTTTTTCCCCCGGCATCTGAAAGTGACAATTAGAAAGGTAGCTAGTACTATAACAGTAATGTTTCCCCCTCACCCATGTAAATCACCATACCATTATGTTTTGATAGTGGTTTGAAAGCTGTAACGTTGGTATTTATCAAATGTATAATAAATAAATACCGAGCACTTTCACAAGAGATGCCAGAAGAAAGAAACCGTGAATTAAAACTTCCCATGAAGAAAAATAAATACCTTACTACAACTTTGATCAGATTTAAACCGTGTGTGTTTCTTTTTTTTTTTAATAAAATGACAGGAATATTTTAGGTAAGATATTCTATCTACCTTGCATGATATTGGCTCTTTTTTTATTAGCCTACTTTTAAAATATATTTAAAAAAATGGGACAGATGTATTTTATGTCTACCTAAGATGTATATATTTTTAATATCATTTCATAGTAGAAGTTCAGAAAGACAAGAACATCACATAATTTACTGGATGCATACAAGAATGTGCCAGAAGTGGAATCCGCTTAACATTTTATATAAGGTTAATGAATAGTGCACTTTAGAACTGTTTACATTAAAGTTTACATTATTTACTATTTTTATAAAGGAATTTTAATTGATCTTGTTGTGAAAGCCTCTGTAGTATCAGTATTTTTGCACTATTTTTTGGTTTTAAGTTGCAGTATTGCATCTTAAAGAATTAGTTGGCACACAATGTTTCAATTCAAATTAGAGTTAACATTATAAATGACGTGTGTGTACAATGTTGCAATACTATTGGGACACCAAAAGTCATAATCAAATTGGATTGTGCTGCTGTATAGGACTAGTTTTTTTTTTTTTTTTTGTTTTTTTTTTTTTTTTTCATTTTTAGATTCATTATGTAACATTTTTAGAAAATGTAAGGTAATAAAAACCTATAAGTAGATTACTCATACTTAAGAATTCTGTGAAATAAAAAATAATCTTAATCTGTACAGATTTACAGGGATGTAAATAAATTGCTAATCAGAGATTGTAGTAAAGCAATGATCAGTTTACTAAATGCTGGACTTTAAGTAATGGGATGATGATTTAGCTGTTGTGCATTACTTTACATATGTTGAGTCTAGACTGACATCATGTGGCTGTAAGACTAAATTACAGGTAAGCAGGCAAGGCGTGAAAAACTAACAGCCTTAATTATGACACTGAAAAAGCTATGCAAGGTATTCATAATACAGTGCTGTTCCAATTAAACATTTTAAATAATTTGGTAGCTGTAGTGAGCGTTTTGGTTATAAACAGCATAGAGCTGCTGCATAGCTTAGCACTGTTGGGTCTGCTCTATAGTTTCACTCCTCATGTGTTTTTTGAGAGCTGGTAGCCAAATACTTTTGGTTGCAGTGATGATTTTTTTACTTGGTATCCTGTATTCTAGTAGTGCGTTCTGAGGCTTTTGTGCAGAGCTAGCTGTCATAATAAATATTAATGGCTTGCTATTTAAAAAAATAAATAAATAAATAAATAAATAAAGGAAATGTTGCTGCATGAATATTTGATAATATCTTTATCTGTTCATTTCTTTAAGGTAGCCGAGGAACTG
The DNA here is from genome assembly GCF_017654505.1 of Polyodon spathula. Lineage (NCBI taxonomy): Eukaryota > Metazoa > Chordata > Actinopteri > Acipenseriformes > Polyodontidae > Polyodon > Polyodon spathula. The sequence continues at coordinate 35,211,080 of NC_054537.1, read as the reverse complement.
GATATGTCAACCATGAGGGTGTACGAAGTAGCTACATTTTACACAGTGTTCAATCGCCATCCAGTGGGCAAGTACCACATTCAGGTCTGCACAACCACACCATGTATGCTTTGCAACTCTGATAGCATCCTGGAAGCCATCAAGAACAAACTGGGTAAGAAAAGAATCATTTTTAATCATAATGCTTCTTAAAGATTACACATTTCATATATATATATATATATATATATATATATATATATATATATATATATATATATATAAATATGGAGTGACGTGGTATAACATACTCACTGATATGTATGATTAAGATAATGGTTTTTAATTTTATGATAGATCCAAAAATAAAAAAAGACTAACTAGGGTTAGGTTTTGTTCACGATTCCGTCAAGTGCAAGGACAGATATTTGACTGTTTAAACTAAAACTGATTGCCCATTTTTGTGCAATAAAAAACAATATATATAGATATATATATATAGATATCTATATAATATATATATATATATAATATTATTTGCAATAGATATTGCGTAATACTATAACGCTTTTGTTTAGCATTTCAAATTGAAATACAGCATAATTACTCTGAAAAACAAATAGACAAGCATTAAAAAACATTATGTTAAAATATTTTAGTACATAAACTACAGTAATACTACAAAGAAACAGTAAATAATAATGTCCAACAAACAAACACTTGTGTCAGACACATAGCCTAACGGCTGACTGAACCTGCAATTTGATTGGTAATACACAAGAGGTGTGCTGATATGTACATTGCAGAAGTGCTGTTTACTGGTTCCAAGCATCTCTATGATCTTTAGCTACTGTATTATTGATGTATTATTATTGATTTCTTAGCAGATGCCCTTATCCAGGGCACCTTACAGTTGTTACAAAATATAACATTACAGATAAGAGCAGTTATCAACTATAATAGTCTATGGTAAATAAGGGCATATTCAAATATGCGAGAATTAAAAAAAATACAGTAATTACGTTTGAGAGCGATTTTGACTAAGAGCAGTTAAACGTATAGTAAAAATATTTGTTTATAAGAGTAAATTCCACTAAGAGCAAGTAGTAAGTACAGTAAATGGATAAGAATGATTTCAAATAAGAGCAATTGCAAAAAATGGAAATACGGTTACCTTACAAGATACAGAAAATAGTTCTAATTGACAGCTGTAGAATACAGCAAAGTGTGGAGCAGTTAAGTGCAGGTACAAGATGATGCAAGTACTGATACAATTGGGTGCCATGTAGTCCAGTATAGTCGAGGGTCGTGAGGTTTACAGGTGCTGTCTGAACAGGTGTGTCTTGAGGAGCCGGAAGGTGGTCCGGGGCTGAGCAGTCCTGACATCTATGGGTAGATCGTTCCACCACTGAGGGGCAAGCGTGGAGAAGGAGCGGGCTCTGGAAGCGGGGGAGCGGAGGGAGGGTAAAGCTGATCTGCCGGTGGCGGAGTGGGCAAGAGGCGGTGTAGGGGTAGATATAATAGTCTGGAGGTAGGAGGGAGCAGAAAGTACGAGACAGCGATAGACAAGTACAAGAGTTTTGAATTGGATGCATGTGGCGATAGGGAGAAACGAGGAAAGGAAAAGACAAGGCGATCAGCAGAGTTTTGGATGAGCTGGAGTGGACAGATAGCAGAAGCAGGGAGGCCGGCCAGGAGGGAGTTGCACTAGTCAAGGCGGGACAGTACCAAGGCCTGAACTAGGAGCTGTGTGGAGTAGTCGGTGACTAAGGGGCAGATTCTGCCTATGTTGCTGAGGAAGCGATAGGAGAGTGCCAGAGTAGAGATGTGCTGAGAGTAGGACAGGGAGGGTTGAGGGTTACACCAAGGTTCTCGGTGGAAGAGGAGGGAGAGAGGATGGTGGATTCAAGAGGAATAGAGATAGAGATCAGTGGTGGGGGAGTAAAAGGAGATTTGGAGAAGTGCATCCAGGAGGTGGCCGTATATAAGTGCAGATTTTGTTTTAAGTTTTGTAGTGTCATCTCCAGAGGTCGCGTTTAAGCAGAGTTCTGTGTCATATACTAAGGGGATTTTAATAAAATGCAAAACGGTAACAGCAGTGCGTTTCTAAAACACTGATGTGAAAAACAACATTCCCTTTTTTATCCCTATCCACTAATTATATTTATATTACAAAACAGTTTTATGCAATTCAGCATGTAAAAAGTGGTTCCACTGCTCCCTGCATCCTCTAAAAAAAAAAAAAAAGCCACAGAGGTCTCAGTAGAGCGACTCGGTAATAAGTATCAGAACATCTTACCTGTTGACACTCTCAGCCAAGAGTTTGGACACAAAACACATGCTCAAAAATCATGGTTTTAAAACCATGGATGAGGCCTGCAGGGTTTTTATTGAAGTATTCCGACATCTTTCCTGCTTTTACAAAACTTGCAGTAATTGCACTTACAATACCTGTACCTTGTGTACCAGCAGCTGGGGTTTTAGCTGTGCAGACCAGCAAACTCTCTCATTTTACGTGAGAATCATCTAGAATATGACAATTTCAATGGAAGCTCCTGAGAATTATTAAGACTTTGATTTGGAGAGAGCACGACTCATTTTGGACTTGGGTGCTAAAAGGAAAATTTTTAAAGAACATTTAAACAGCAAAACTGTAAATAGTTATGTTGACAGCTACCTGCAGAGACATTGGTACATGTTCTACAACACTGATTTTTACGTTGTGAATGGGGGATTTTCAAAAGAAAATGTTTGATGGTAAGCTTGTCTTGATGTATATTTCTACTACCATTATTTATACTGTGTACTATTTTGCATGTTAACTTAGTTAATCTGAAATAGTTACACTGGAAAATAATATAACCATGTTGATGCTATATGTAAACACACAGGTGTTATGGTTGAAAGATGGTATGCTTTTTACAAATGCACATTTTTAAAGGCCAGCACGTTAAATGGCCACACAAATTAGTTTGTACCGGAGTATCCCAAACATTACTTTCTTTACTTTTCTTTCCGTCTTACTTTAGAAAATAATTGTCAAACATTGAAAGGCATTTTTAGCTCGGTCGGTAGTGTTTGTCATTCTAGCACAACCCTCTTATCTTGCTCTGTTACTTTGATGACTCTTGCACAGATCTTGCACACACCAATACAGGAAATGCCAGCTTTCTAACAGAATATTTATGACTTTCATTATACAAGATGTTTTTAAGATATATTTATGAAGCACTTATCCTACACACCATGAGTATATTGGAAGCAAATTTTTCACTGTCCCACGCAAACCCTGTATATCACTAATCACCATGAACTTTAGCTAGTGTATGCACAATATATGTACAAATGTAAGTGTAAGATACAGACCAACAGCACAGGTTTCTCCCCAGCTTTTGAGACTCAGTAGCTTCTGGTAAATAATGTGGTATCCAAGTTTTATTACAATAAAATAAAACAAGTAGTTTTGTAAATGTGTAATGACATGCGTACAGGCGCCTCCAGGTATAGTTAATACAGACGTGTCCTGTGTTCAGTTTTAAATCTATATACTTTTTTTTTTGTACCGATAGTATTAAAGTTGGAGAAACAACACCTGACAAACTGTTCACGTTGGTCGAAGTGGAATGCTTAGGTGCCTGTGTAAATGCCCCTATGGTACAAATCAACGACACCTATTATGTAAGTACTGAATTTCAGAGTCAAAACTGTTTACTGCTTTTAAATGCCTTTGAGTATCCTAAGAATCTGTTATGGGACTGCACCACTAGGAATCATGTCGGGGCTGGCAAGAGTGCTATAAGAACAATACTGAAAAATGAATGCAAGACCAACTCCCTGGTGGACTCTTTAAAATGGAAGAATGATGTGCAGCATCTTTCATTCAGATATTCACAGGTGCATAAAAAAGAAGATGGAAAGCATACGCCAGCTGTTTGAATAGTTTTATTTGAAGTATTGGAAGAACTATAGATTATACTGGCACTAAGGTTTCATTTCTGAAAGACGTTTCAAGCAGAAATGTCGTCTCTGAATTTGTTTAGGCAAAGCGCAAGTGTTTGTGTATGGAAGAGTGTGGCAAAACCTACAATCTGTGTGTTTGTTTTACACCCCTCCCTAGGAGGATCTTAAACCTCAGGACATTGAACAGATTCTTGATGATCTGAAGGCAGGAAAAGTACCATTACCTGGTCCGAGGTAAGGATCCTGACTATTGAAAGCTGCTTTTAGCAGATGATGCAGCAACAATACAAATGTCCTGTATTACCGCATTGCACAACATTACCACAGACTGAGAATCCCAGTCACTCATGGTTTGACAAATGGTTTCCATTCAGTATGGAATGGCTCAACCCTACATATTTTTCTTTATAGTGACACCTAATAAAGCTACTGTGCATGGATGATTAGGTCTATATTGCTCTGACCTACAAAGCAGTTTTTTTTTTTTTTTTTTTTTTTTTTTTTAAATAGATGGATGAAGGTAAGATCGTAACAAACTACAGTAGGTTACAGAAATTCAGACCATTGTCACATTCTTTATTTATTGCAAAATGGTAAAAGCATTCTGTGGGATTGTTAGTATCCAAGTTCATTTCAGAGAGATCATTTTAGCCTACATGAAACATACTAAAATTGACCCTTAATTTTTCAGGAATGGTTGTTTCTCTTGTGAACCAGCTGGCGGGCTGACTTCCCTGACTGAACCACCCACTGGGCCTGGCTTTGCAGTGCGACCAGACCTTTAACTCTTTTAAAGATCTATTTGAGATGAATAATTCATCTGGAAATGTGGGTTTGAACGTTGATGGTGTATCACATGCTAACGATTACAGTGCAAACACGTTGCCTGTGTAATATATTAATTAAACACACTTCCCCTATAATTATGTATTTTGTAAAAGGCTGTGTGGTCCAGTGGTTAAAGAAAAGGGCTTGTAATCAGGCACTCCCTGGTTCAAATCCTGGCTCACTCACTCTGTGACCCTGAGCAAGTCACTTAACCTTCTTTTGCTTCGTCTTTCCGGTGAGATGTTGTAAGTGACTCTGCAGCTGATGCATGGTTCACATACCCTAGTCGCTGTAAGTTGCCTTGGATAAAGGCATCTGCTAAATAAACACATAATAATAATAAACAAGTAACAAAGTTTATTTAGCCTAATGTAAAACCAGATCTCCCTTTAAGATGCACGACGTGTTAACATTGTGCATGTTATTCTTCTTAATTTATTTGTTTATTTATTTTTTTAATTGTATAGTGTAGTAATCAAGGAACCAAAAAAAAAAAAAAAAAGTGCAATGTCCTTGCAGTTATAGTTCTTGGGGTTTATTTTAGACATTAACTCATCCTGAATCAAACTTTTCTAGGGCTGTATTCAAAGGTTCGTTCGCTAGCCAGGAGTTTGAAGGTAGTTCTAAACCTTTGAAGGTTCATCAGGCGGCATTCACACACTGTCAGATATTTTTTCTTTCTTTGTTTTCTGTTAACAGAAACCGTTTGGCAATGTATGAATACTATAAATTACACATTAAATGTCACTCAAATGCAAAATTCGATCTTTTGATTTGTGTAATGGTTATTTGTTAAACAAAAGTTGTGTTAAAATCCACTACCAAATAATTAGTTAGCACCTCTTTGTGATGCTTCTTTTCTTTTCTAAACAAGTTAGCAATAACAAGACACTCTACCAGAAATATTATATATTTTATTTATTCAGCCGATAATCATGATTATCGTGATTATTTACAGCCAATAATCGCCAACAGAAAATTGTATTATCATCCAACACTATATGTATGAGTATTGCAAGCAGCATCAATTACATGTAAGTAGGAGATTTTGTGGTCCAGTGGTTAAAGAAACAGGCTTGTAACCAGCAGGTACCCAGTTCAAATCCGAACTCAGCCACTGACTCATTGTGTGACCCTGAGTCACTTAACCTCCTTATGCTCCGTCTTTGGGGTGAGATTTTGTTGTAAGTGACTCTGCAGCTGATGTATAGTGCACACACCCTAGTCTCGCGTAAAGCACTTTGTGATAGTGGTCCACTATGAAAGGTGCTATATAAAAATAAAGATTATTATTGTTATTACATAAACACGTATTTTTATTTAAATTATAAAAACATGATTACTGTTCTATGTAACATATTTTAAACTACATGTGAATGCTTTATACCATATATATGGATAATTTGTAAGACAGGGTTTTCAATCAAATATAAACTAGTTACTATGGTGATGGTCACCATTAAATTATGCAAATTAGTACTGTCGAAGGTTCGAACTTTCGTTCGTTAATGTGTAGGTGTTATGTATGCATAACGAGCCAATCGATTGATAGCTTAGAAAATCCTTAAGTGATTAATTTAAAAAAATTAATCTGTCTAAAATAAATCTGTCTAATCTTTTAGGGCGACATAAGACTTACATAGTGATGGCAATATATATTAAGTAAGATTTAATGGTGTCATTTTGTTAGCTGTATGTTTCTAATCTTTTGTATGGGCTTTATAATTTTTCTAAATACACATTTAGAAATACATCTTTCTATATGTTTTATAGAAAAGGGTTGTAACTTTGATAATTTATAATCTAGGAAAGTGCAATGATTTTCCAAAACACAAAATAAATATCTAGCATGCCTGGGCTAAACACTAGCACATTTCAAATAGCATTTCTTTAATAGGTGGATTCCTTGCTCTGTGTGGTGGTGGTGTTGTTGTTGTGGTGTGTGTGTGTGTGTGTGTGTGTGTGTGTGTGTGTGTGTGTGTTTGAATCTCCTAAACACAAAGTCAATTTGCTGGACAGCAACGCCTGCCTGTGACATATTTACAGGAATAACTTATATAAATGTTTTACTTGTGGTTGGTTTCACTATTACATTAAACAAGAAATACTTATATTTAAAAATATACAGTATCCATGTGATATGCAGAGGTAGAGCTACAGTATACAACCAGTATAATGCACACTTGAATTTTATTATATATGACCTTGAACAAAAGAGTGACAGATGTGGCCTTTTGTCTTCAATGGAAGTTATGTATGTGATCAGGTATTAAATTATGTTTTTCACAGGTAACAAGTATGTGAAATACATGTGTAATTTGGCAAATGATACGAACCGCATATGTTAAGCGATATTTTAATGCTGTGAAATAATAAAAATAAATTCTACGCTACTGTAGCAATGCAACTTGTGTAATCTTATATTATTACCCTCACCCGTTTCCTCGTTATAATAGCACTATAACTGTCAGACTTTTGTGAACAGCCGTGTAAACAAGCCCCCGCCGTTAAAAGTGTTGTCGATTCCATTCATTCCCTGCAAGTACCCACCCCCCCTTCCCCTGTGTATGACTCACGCCAACTCTGCAACAAAACACCCACTTCGACGCAGGCGCACTGTGTACTTTGCATGAACCTCACTGCGCCATAAGACTCGCAGAACTGAATTATACAACAGCAAAAAAAGATTTCTGGCAAACCGAAAGATAACGTTAAGAGAAAGTCATTCAAAGGATCACATTCAGTGTACCCTCTTTTCGGTCTGCTTCTCCCATGGCCCTCCACGATGTCACTTGTTTTCCCCTCCAACACGTCTCAAGAATGTCCCAGTCGCTGCAGAAGGGGAAAGCGGAAAGGATGACTCAGTTGCGAGCGTCACCCATCCTCCCTTGCACGTCTGAAAAACGAAACCTTTGCTATTTTAACCTCATTCGCCAACTGAAATGTAAACCTAACTACATTGCCGTTCTAAAACCACAATTTCCAAAAGCAATAACTTGCGTTCGTTTTATTCAAAGTGACATAATTAGAGAGATGAAGCGTATGCACATTGTTTTGGAGGTAGACAATTTTTAAAAAAAAAATCTTTTAGGACCTTCGTGGTAGTTGAAACACATGACAACGTGTCAGCCAATAGATGAGGTGGTTGAATATTCGCATGTTTTTTTCGTTAGAGACAACACAGAGGGGGAATGTTTTTAAAACCATCTGAAAGCAGGAAGGAAACGATATACTGCTTGGGAGTTCGTTTTAATATTAAATATTCACTGTTGCCACGAAAGCGTACAGGTGTATGAGTGTACATACAGTAAATGAATACGCGGGATCCAAATCACTTCACACAGGTAAGTGAAAATTAAGCGGATTGATGATATACCCCTTCATGTGCAAAATGTGTCTTGCTATTAGTTGTGTGGGAATATCTGAATGGCTTTAATAATAATAATAATAATAATAATAATAATAATAATAATAAAGTACCTTTATCTTGCAGTGTGCGGAGCACCAAAACATTATTTCTTAGGTTATAATGTGTTTGTGTAGGAAATGTACGATGTAGTTCACATGGTATACAAAACAACCCCGAAGATGGAGATGCAGTACGAGTCCAACACTGACTGTGACAGTGTCTCTGACAACAGAGCAGGCTTTGTATATTCGGTGTTGGGATGCCAGGCTGCGGCTGAGTGTCAGCTCAGACATGATAAGTACGCTTGAAACACAAAGGCACTTTTTTTTTTCTACTCATTTGACGCTGTTGACATTGTATTGCCCTACCCATATACTGTAGAATTGCCCGATCCAAAATTAAGATAAAGCAATGTTATACTGAAATGCTTGTAGCCAGTAATGTTCCACGTTTACACAGTCGCTGAATGTTTTATTGTTGGACTGAGCGAAGGGTAGGTAAAAAAAATAAGGAGGTGTGTACCACTGCACGTTTTAAAATCTAGCACCGTACAATGTTTTTTTTTTCGTTATTAGGAAAGTACAATGAAATAAAAATAAATGCCAGAAAGCTGAATGATGAGGAATTTGTATGTATTGCTCATAAAAAAATAAAAAAAAATACATATATACATATCGTTTGATGATAGGTTAGTATTTACAGCACACATACCGTCAAAACGTTGTCTACTGTTATTCCAGTGAACAGATGGTGGCGCATATTGTTCACTCCGTTTTAAAATGAAAACAACTTGAAAAATTACTTGTGTTCACTCCGTTTTAAACAATGAAAAACAACTTTATTTAAAAATTATTGTTGATATATATGATATATATATATATATAATATATATATATATATATATATATATATATATATATATATATATATTATAAACGGTGTGGTTTATAAATATTATATATATGCCACACCAAATATTTAATATTATATTTAGTATCATTAGGTCAGCATGCATTTAGTTTGTTTCCATTGCAGAAAGTACAAAAACATTTTCACCGTACACTGATTTTTCATTTAAGTTCTTTGATGTTATTTTGTAACTACACTAGAAGCCAATGTCAGTTTAATAGTTCCTAAAATAACGGAGCAAAATGCACCGTTACAAACTGACCCTTCATTTAGTGGTTTTAGTTTCGTTCTCTGGAAAAATGTAGCCTATTGTATACACAAATAAAAAAACATAGAGGCTAACCCTTTTAAAATAACGTATTATTGCGTATCTTTTTCAACCCCTTGTAAGATTGGTTAATGGCACAAAGGCCTTTTCTTAAAACTTGTCATTATCGTTTTGCAAAAAAAAAAAAAAAAAAAAATTGAAAATTGTATTTTCATATATAAAATAACACACACACAACATGTTTGACTACGCCTTGATGATAACATGATATCTATTAATATATATATATATATATAGTATATATATATATATATATATATATATATTATATATATATATATCTATATAATATGCGTAAAACGGGACGATCTGCCATTTAGACGGTAAAGAATACGATCCCTATATTTACATTTTTTTTTTTTTTTTTTTTTTTTTACTTTTTAAAAGGGGGGGGGGGGAGTAATGATTAGTTGTAGTGATTGTGAGAGTAAAATTATTAGAAATGGAACCAGCTTAACAGATTTGTGAGCTAGTTTTCCTTTAAGTCTGTATTTCAAATAGGTTTATTTGTCGTGAACTATTTGGTTGTCACTGTAGTTGCTGTTCAGTCTCGATAGCAGTGCGCTGTGTTTACTCCTTTTTAAAAAGGGAAACACAGGAAAGTATTGTTTTGTTTTAGCTGGCGGGCGAGCGTGCGAGTGTAAGACATTGCTAAATAATGCGGCAGGGGCGGTGCTATGATGCGCTATAAACACATATCGTTAGGTTAGTACCATAACCCTGGTTCCCTGAAAAAGAATGACAACCATTACCGAATGGGAAGAGCCTGTCTGACCGTCAATCTCTGAGCAAATATACAAAACCTGCCCTATCAGGGTCCAGCTGTGAGGGGGAAGTCCTGCCCACCTCCTGTTGAAGAGGGACGTCCTTACAATAGCATATCGCCATTTTCTTTAGAAAACAGGTCAGCTGGGGGACCGCAAAGTGTAATGGTTGTCATTCTCTTTTCAGGAAACCAGGGTTATGGTAATAACCTAGCATTCCCTTTCAATTCAACTGACAACCATTACCGAATGGGAAAGCTGTACCAAAGCTGTCGTGGTTCCAGATTACCGACAGTACTGCCCCACGGCAATAGCATCAGAGCCCACATCACACCTAAGGACATTCCGTCTGCAAAACTCGAGAGCCCAGAGAGGGTCTTGTTCGGTTTGTCACATCAAGGCGGTAAAAACGCACAAATGTCTGACTACCTGTCCATGTAGCGGCATTGCATAACTCATCTAAGGAGGCGCCAGGAAGGAAAGCCCACGAAGTTGCCTGGCCCCTGGTAGAATGGACCTTTATCTCCCCCGGTAACAGGGAGTCCGTCTGTCATACGCCAAGCGTATCACATCTGTCACCCAGTGCGCTAGCCGTTGCTTCGATAGGGCCTGACCTCTAGAGCGGGACCCATAGCAGACAAACAGCTGGTTGGACTGTCTCCAGGACGCCGTCCTATCCAAATAACAGCGCAGAGCCCAAACTGGGCATAGCATGTGTTTTACGGTCCTCCTCTGACTCATGCGGGGGAGGTCTGAAAGTTTCCAAAACCATTGATTGGTTAATATGGAATGAGGATACCACCTTTGGCAAAAAGAATGGATTTGTTCTTAATGTTACCCGCGAGTCACTTCCAGTGAAAGCCATACATGTGTCATCGATGGACAGCACATGAAGCTCACTTACTCGTCTGGCTGATGTAATGGCTATTAAAAATGCCACTTTCAGTGAAACAGGGCACAGTTCTGCTGATGCCATGGGCTCAAATGGTGGACCCATAAGGGCCCGCAGTACCAGTTCTAGATCCCACTTGGGGACCATACTTTCCGTGGGAGGACGAAGCATCCGAGCCCCTTTAAGAAACTGCACTGCCAGGAAATGTGCTCCAGGGGACACAGAGTCAATTTTGTCGTGGCACACTGATATTGTTGCCAGGTATACTTTCAAAGTGGACGCTGATTTTCCTGCGTCAGACAAGTGAGGCAAGAAGGTTAATATCATCTCAATAGGGCAAGTCACAGGAACGTGTCTTTCGGCAAGGCACCAGTCTTGGAAAACTTTCCATTTATATGAGTTCTGTGCTGTAGTTCTCGGTGCCCTAGCAGACTGTAGTATCTCTACTACTGCATCTGGCAGACCTCGTCTAAATAGACGGCTCTGTTCGACGGCCAGACCCAAAGTTGGAGCTGGGCTGGGTTTGGGTGCCGTAATAGCCCCTCCGCTTGGCTCAGGAGGTCCTTACTTAGCGGGAGCTGCCACAGCTGATCCGACAACATGTCGGAGAGAAGAGCAAACCAGGGGCATCTCAGCCATCTGGGTGCAACCAGCAAAACCTGTGCTCTCTCCACCATGATCCTCTCTAGTGTCAGGGGTAATAATGTTAACGGAGGAAACACATACCATAGCCCCTGTGGCCAGGGGTAAGCTAGCACATCTACTCCGAGGGGGCCCCCGTCTCTCTCCATGGAGAACCATAGGGGGCAATGAGTGGACTCGGCTGTGGCAAAGAGGTTGACTCATGCCGGTCGAAACCTCTCCCAAATATGCTTCACCACTTGAGGATGCAGCCTCCACTCCGTGCTGTCTGGAGCTCTGCCTTGTTGTCCACTCCGGGGAGGTGAACTTCCCTGATGGAACGCAAGTTTCTGTGCGTCCAGGACAGGAGTCTGTGCGCTGCGTGGTGAAGGCCTGGTGAGCGCAGGCCGCCTTGGTGGTTTATGTAGGCTACCACTGTGGTATTGTCCGTCCGGACCAGCACATGTTTGTGCACTAACTGCTGGCGAAAATGAGATAACGCCAGGTTCACTGCTTGCAGCTCTTGCGCATTTATGTGCTCTTGCTGCCAATGTCCCTTCCATTGACCTCTTATTCCTCTCCCGTATCAGAGCGCTCCCCAGCCCAGGCTGGAGGCATCTGTTGTGACCACTTCCCTTCTGTGAGGGGATCCGAGGGGAGACCTGAGGCATAGATTGCCAGGATGGAGCCACCACTCAGTGTCTGGATACTCGCACCAGCCGGTACCGATCTTGGACCGGGTTTACCTAGGCTTGAAGCGGGAGCATTCTCAGCAGCCCTAGTGGAAGGATTCTCGAGGCGGCTCCCGTCAGCCCCAACAACCGTTGATATATTCTGACCTGTAGGAGAGTGTCCTCTCTGAATAGGGAGAGTGTGGCCTCCAACAACCGAATCCTGTCTTTCGACAGTGAGGCAAGCATGCTCACAGAGTTCAGTTTGATCCCCAGGAACACTGTGGACTGAGACGGTATGAAGTTGTTCTTCTGTTGATGTATTGAGACCCTTAACATCATCACGTGATCTATGACCTGTTTTGTGTGAGCCTCTGCGCGTGCTTTTGAATGTGCGCAAACTTGCCAATTGTCCAGATAGTTCAGGATCCAAATACCCCGCAGCCTGAGTGGAGCCAGTGCTGCATCCATGCACTTTGAAAAAGTGTGGGGCGCCAGGGAGAGGCCAAAAGGCAGCACGCAGAATTCATACGCATTGCCTTTTACGCACACCCTTGTAAAGCATATCCCTGTCTCATTGTCGATAACACCCAGGAGTCCTGGGTGCAGCCTTGCCGTGGGTCGTTGCTGTTGGTCAGTCCGGTTGTGGGGGGGTTTGGTGGTAGCCGGGGCCCCTCAGGGGCGGTCTCCCTTGGGCTTGGGATGGGGCGGGTCTTTCTAGGCCCTGGCCTCGGTCTCCAGCTGGAGAACCGGTTACCCCAGGCCTGCGGTGGTCCCCTGCTGCTGGCCCTGCCTCTGCCTCTGCCTGCTTGTCTATTCTGGGGTGGAGGGCGATGTTCAGACCCTTTCACCCCAGCAGGCCCATGCCACCTTGGGCGCTGACGGTAAGCCGAAAACTTGGAAATGACCTCTGTGGCCTTGTGGGACCTCTCAAGCCTCACATTAATGGTTGCCCCAAAAGTCTGCCCCGGTGTAATGGGGGTGTCCAGCAGCACCACCTTCTTGGTCTCCATGACCTTCGCTTGTGTCAGCCACAGATGCCGGCGGTTGGCCACCAGCGCTGCCGGCGACCTCCCTGATGCCTGACCTAACTGCCCTATTAGGCCGGTCATCGCCTTAGCCACCGCCTGAAGCTCCCCTTTGTCTGCTTGTGTAGCTCTCTCCTGCAGCCTCTCTGCCAACTGATTCTGGTAGAGCACCAGTATGGCCATGGCATTTGCTGCTCACTCCGACAGCACTGCCGATGCATAAGCTTTTTTGAACATCGCATCTGTCATTGGATGGAGAGGTTGGGTCCTTATCCCCCTTGGTGAAGGTGGAACCTTGCACCAAAACCGGGACCGTGTCCCCGATAGTGGGGAATACGCCTAGACCCGCTTCTTGGGCTCCTGCAGTAAGAAGCAGAGACTCTGCTGTTCTGGAGGCTGAGGGTGCAGACGCTGAGTTGCTCCAGGAGGAGCACACCAGTTCCAGGAAGTCCTGGCATAGGGGGAGGGCATGCTGTGGGTGCCCTTTCTGTTAGCGGAAGCGGTTCCCCTTTCCTTCTTGTTTTGCCGGCCAGGAAACGTCCGTGGCTGCAGCTGCATTAGGGCCCGGAACTCTTCCTTCTGCGACACGTGTGGCAAGGGCGTTAAGGAGCCTCCCATTGTGGCCTGCCCGATGGAGGTGGCTGGCTCCGAGACGTCCGATCTGGACGTGGACAAGGACAGCTCTCCTGGGCTAGGGGGTCTAGGCAGAGGGGACGGGGAACGAGACTGTGGGAGCTGGGACTGCCCGGTGGTAGGGGGCAGCCTGCCATGAGATTTCAATAGGGTCTCCAGCATGGTCTACTGAGCCCTTACAGTCTCTGCCAGCTGCACGAAGCGCCGCTCAGCGGTGACCATCACGCCTCCCTTGAAAGGTGTCTGCGCCTCTGCATCGGTTGTGGGGTAGGGGAGTGTGACCCAGATGAGCTTGAGAGCTCCCTGGTCACTGTAGCAGGGGGGGTCCTGGATGACGAGTCTGGTCTGGTGTCTGGTCTACCCGGGCGCCTGCTGTTCCCTCAAGGCTTTAGGCGACCGGAGGCAACTGGAGGCGGTTTGGACTATATTTGAATGACTGGGTGTTTTAGCCGTGTATATAATTGTACTTCTCATGCTATGTAGTAGCATTCCATTGATATAAACATTACTTCTCACTATATAATGATGTTTTATCATGAGTTTATAGAGCGGTCGACATGCTAGTTCATTAGGGGCGTTTCATCCCAGGCGCCTCTGGGCGTCTCCAGACACCTCCAGACAGGTTTTAGGATGACCGCTGAAGGGTTGACCATGCCGTGTTCCATTAAAATTGTAAAAGAAATATTTAGCGAGCAGAAGGCCAAGGAACTGGCAAGAACTGGCAAACATACCAATGTCAAACGACAGATCGCTTTTATGTCAGAAGACATAGTTTCGCAGTGCATTGATTGGCTGCGTGATGATGATAATACAACTCGAATCCACAGACATTTCTAAAATGTCCCATTTACCCTCGGTACCTCGGTATGTGTGGAATAAGGCAATAAAGGAAGACTTTTTGTTTTGCAAGGAGGTCAGACGATATTTTCAAACTGTTTTATGACTTCAGCTGGACTGTTGAATTGGGGTCTGCACTGCTGGAGCTGCACCAATGACTGGAAAGCATTCTGGTGTTGTGAAAAATAAAAGACATTGCACCTCGCGCTATTTGGGCACATTGTTTTTTACGTTGAGAGGCACTTGCTGCGAAAGATATTGAACCAGGCCTTCAGTGTTCTGAACACAGCGGTAACACTCTTTAGTTTGAATAAATCCAGTGCAACAAACTCCACGTATCTTGCTAAACTTTGTGAGGAAGTGGGCGAACTTGCCGAAGTGCTGAAAGATGACGTTGATAACCCCTGCCCTATAATACAATAGATAACATTACTATCGTGAAAAAACTACCCCTTTTCGTTAAAAAAAGAAAGAATTCAGATAAATGAATGTAATATAACAAATATGTCAAATATTGAAGCATGGTACATATTTATAGTCTACTGGTTATTTAAAGTTTGCAACAACAACACTATTCACATATCGGACAGTGTAAAAATTTGGCTTCAGTGACGATTAAACATCTGTGACGCATATTTGATTATTTCATTTTGGCCAATTCCAACCCATATCCGTTTTTCAGGGAAGACATCACAGGCTTCTGGTAAAAATGACCGATGTCGCAGCCCTGCAAAAGTTTTGTGAAAACCATTTTTTTATTGGCAATGTGCTAACGATTGCGAATCATCGCAAATCTCTTTTATGAAACGAGCCCCTGGTTACTTGAAAAGTGTGTTGCCTCTTTTATCTCATATTCCTTGTGTTTGCAAATTATCATCTATTTTTATTTTATTTTATTTTTTTTGTGGTGAGAGTTGCAACTCGGTAAAAAATTCCACATTTTTGTAAAACTATGTTTTACATTTCAGAGATGCAGTGCACTATTAATTGTATTCATCGGCGTGGTTTAAATGTCAACTTTTGGTATTGTAAACTAAATCTACATTTTAGACATCAAAACAGTATAAAAAATGTCAAAACACAAAATAGCTCAAATGAATAGCCATTTCCTCACACTCTTTGAAACGGACCATATGAAAGTTTTGTTCTAATATTTGACATTAAATCTTGTAATATGAATATGTTAGTAATAACACATAGTTAAGCAATCATCCCTTAAATCTGTATAGTTTTAAATACTTTAATATTTTACACTGTAACCAAATAAGTTGTTGTGTTCAAGCAATTGGGCTTTTTCAACAAGCAAAACATAAATTGAAAAAAAACGTAATGTGAGGAAATGTCCGTTTTTATACAGTTTTGATGTCTAAGTACATTTTGCTTATACAAGAAGTTCACAGTTAAACCACGACGATGAATAAATTAATAGCGTAGTTAATCACACGGATAAAATTCAATAAAAAGCTGATGCATTTGAATATCTCAAAATAATGCTAAA
Source organism: Polyodon spathula (assembly GCF_017654505.1). Taxonomy (NCBI): domain Eukaryota; kingdom Metazoa; phylum Chordata; class Actinopteri; order Acipenseriformes; family Polyodontidae; genus Polyodon; species Polyodon spathula. Next base: position 35,194,723 of record NC_054537.1, on the reverse strand, counting down.
TTCGTCATGACAAAGGGCGATAAAAGGAGGTGTCAGTTCTGAGCGTCTGTTTTGTAAGCATTATGAATGTTTGTTAACAACTGCTACACAACGTTTAGAAAATTGACTTTTCCTGCACTTTTTAAACGCGAGGCTGTGAACGTGAGAGTATCTGTACACTTTTTTTAGCCACTTGCCCACAGGACTACTGAGACAGGCAAAGTTCTGTCTCAGTAGTTATCATCAGTTTTAATTCGCCTCGGGCAAGCGTTCTCGATTGTTTACACGCAAAATGCCGTTAGCAGGTACGAAAGGATACAGATTTTACTACAGCACGTGGATATAAAATAATACAGGTAATAACAATAGTTATGGTGTGATGGGCCACGGTCTTTACCTATTGCAGAAAGACGGGTAATTGTAAAAACATACTAAATTCTTTCTACACCTATGCCATAATAATAATCAGATGTGTTTCATTGGTAAAATTATCAAACTAAAAGAGCCTTACTACGCCCTTTTCTGTGTTTTTTTTTTTTTTTTTTTTTTTCCCCCGGTCTAAAAACATTCCTTCTAGTGGTTTAGATACTGGAGCTTGGTTTAATCTGCATAATAACAGAACTCCCAGTAAGTGTTAAGGTTTTATTATCAGTGTTCACATTTTGTGGAGGAGTTGTTAAAATTACTAACAAAAAAAATAGTTGGTAAGTCCACATATCTAATGTGCCCTTGATGTACAGTAATTTCTGGGGAATTGATCATACACTGTTTTAGAACATAAAGGTAGCTGTTTCCTTGAATACATTAATACCAGAACATATATAGCCACAAATGTGTATGAAAATTGACTTTAAACAGGCTGGAAGAAACCTGTGTGCTTGAAACAGTGTGACCAATGGAAATCCAGCATTGTCATGATTGCTCTGTAAGACAGCCCTTGAGATCTTTTAGATATATTAGATATGTAGACAATAAAAACTATTTGTGAAAATCAGTAAATCCAATAACCTAACCTTAAATGTCATGATAGACAGTTTATTAAAGATTGGCCCTGAAACTGAAGTAGCCTTATTGTTTTTTTAAATAACTTGTATATTGTTTTTGGTTTCAAATACGTTAATGTAAAAAGTGATGACTGTTACCTTATTTACAGTACGTTATTTCAAGATCTGAAAATGTTTAAAATAATTATGACACTACGTTTTTATTGAAAACCTGAACTTATTGGTCGATTGGTACCGGTAGAGAGAGACATGAGTAATAGATCGATGACGTACTCATATACATTTAAAGTATACATTAACACGTGTTTCCCAGACAGCTAACCTGGCGTCTCTGTGATCAATTCTCTAGCTACTGCATGTAGTATATTTAAATTTCATATGTAATTCTTTTTTTTTTTTTTTATGTGTAAAACACTCAGTACGCAGCTTATTTCAAGTACTGGCTGTTTCTTTATCTTATAAGGATAATATTGGATGCAAAATCCTCCAGCCTAGCAAAAGGATTTTAGGGCTTCATTGTGCACACATATAGATTTAGTTCAATTCAGGAAATCCAGTAATTTTATTAGGCTATACTGCCCAATTAATTTAATTTTCTGACCCATAGTGGTTTACAGCCCTTTGATTGTGCTTTTGCTGTTTAGTTTTTCCAGTGTGTTGAGACAAAACCTTTTTTAAAAGTAGGCATAGCTAACAAAATAGTTCCATAAATCTTCTCCACCATGAACATCTCTTCATTAAATAGGTCTCAAATGTGCAGTTTAGAAAGAAAGAAATGTTTTAGCACACATGTAGTCTCTTTCTAAAACATGATATCTGCTACTGCACCAGGTTAAGGAAATGTATGTTGCCAGCCATGCTTTAAACCCTGGTGCACTTCCTTGCTCAGTTGTCCCCACTCCTTTCATGGTTTCTTTCTTGTCAGTAACTAATTGCTTCCCCTCTTGACGTCATGCTTTAAACGAGTAACACGCTTTGACCCACGAGACACTGCTGGGGTGAAATCAGCCAGGAAGTCTAGTATAAAATCAGACTTCTCTTTTGTAATAAAAATGTGTTAGCTATAACATGCGTTTCTTTAAAACTGCTCATTTGAGAGCTATGTACCAAATGGTAAAATGGGTAGGATTTATGAAATTATTTTATCCGCTACAATTACTTTAACCCTTTCTGGACCAAGCATTTTTCAGTGGGATGCTCCCCCAGGACCAGGTGTTTTTTGGCTGTATTTGACACTCTTGCTATAAAAATTCACAAAAAATCTATTTTATCTATCTTGGAAATGATGTCCGTTTTTTTCAGAACACTTGGGGAAAATTATAAAGTACTTCAGAAACCATACAAACTTTTTCTTTTTTTTAACACTTTTTTTTAATATATTTTAAGTATTTTTTGTATGTATTCTACTTAGAGATACATGTATAAAATGTGTTATTCTATGACCCAAGGGATCTTACAATACTTCCTGAAAGTTTTGTTGAAAAATTTTGATGTTTTGGCAAATTACAAGACATTGTTTGACCTGAGTGATTGCAATGACATAATACACGTTTATTCCCAGGGTCTTTATAAGCAATAATGGGCACTACTCTTGACTTTATTTTCTATAAATCATTCATTCCATTATTATCATTAATAAGGACAAAAAAAATATCTGATCAGGGTTCTCACCAGGAATTTTTCACAGTGTGGTGGTGGGAGGAGCGGGGGGCAGGCAAAGAAAAAGATTCTCTCAATACCCTGCAGGCGAGGCAAGACAAGTCATGCACATGCTTACTCTTTAGGAAGTAGTTGTCAGCATAATATTCTATATCTATGGTTGTCAGTAGATAGATGCAGAGTCAGCGTCATCGGATGGCGTACTCCCTAGCAACAAATGGACGCCATTCCACTGAGGGGAAACTAGATTTTTGCCATAGTGTTATCGCGTCTGTCCAACTGAGAAACCTGTTTTTACCTTTCAAAACATTAAAATGGCCTACGATTATGTGGATATAATTAGTCCTATTTTTATTCTTCTTTCATAAACAGCATAAATGGTAGGTTTTCTAAACATTTTTTGTAAAATTCAAGTCTCGATTTTTTTTTAATTTTTTTTTTTTGTCAATTGTAGCCTACTGCATAGTAGTAGTTTCTGCATGTGAGTTGTATTGGATTATATGTAGTTAAAATATTATATTACTTATTGATTACTAAAAAAAAAAAAAGCTATACTAATAACATGCATCATCTCACATTCCAAATATTCTGATAAACTTTACTGTGATCATGTGATTGTGGAGTTTTGCTTTTGTTGTCATTGTTCTGATATATATGGTTGTTGCACCATTAAAAGACATAACTTACACTTGATCACGTGTGCTTGCAAGAATAAGTGGAAAACCCGTTTGTCACTGTTGTTACATAGTTAAGGAATATACAACAAACATTTCTTCCACTTATCACAAGTAAAACAGGACATGTACTGTGTCCCACATTTTATATTTTAAAACCTATGTACTATATGAAAATCTATCTATGGGAAACTGAAGTCATACAAAAGGGTTATTGTAAAATTGTGGAACTTTTTTTCTAAAGACCTTGAAATAAAAAAGATTGAATATCTCAAAACTGTTTGGAATACACATTACTGTTCTTCACCAGAACGATTTATTTATTTAACCCAGCTTGTTATGCTACGTTCCCGCTAGCTGCTCGCCACATTGCCACATTGAAACATTTTCCCTTGTGGCTCAACTATTTTTCCCCAAAGTTTGCCACGGTGGCGAAGGCTTTGAAAAATGTACTTGTGTAAGACTGCCAGCACATTCAACATTCAACATATTTCACACATTTAAAATGTGTGAAGTATATTTTGGAAATAGTAACAGTGTATTTGAAAAAGGAATAATTTAATAAAATAATAAACACATTTTATTATTTAAAAAATTATTTGTCTCACTATGATTTATTGAGTTTTAATGTCAGAATCAGTTCAGTATTCACAGGTGAAAGAACACCTTTTAAAAAAAAAAAAAACTTTTTTAAACACAGTAGTGGCTGTACAATCTGTACTAATGTGATTAATATTATTAGTAAATCTTGTGTAACTAGAGCTGTGGTTGGTCAGGAAAGCATTAATATTAACATACAGTAATATCACTGTCTACTGGCACAATTTTGCTTTCCCGTTCTGTAGTGGAAAAGATTATGTAGTACATGAATATCTCTGCACACCTATTCAGAATTTAGGAAATATGTAATGTTTTTTCACGTTGGACTAAGTTTGGCATTTATTAAGTGGGATTCAGAGTTATAGTGCAAATTAAATACACCGAACAAAAATATAAACACAACATGCAACAATTTCAAAGATTTTACCGAGTTACAGTTCATATAGGGAAATCAGTCAATTGAAATAAATTCATTAGGCCCTAATCTTTGGATTTCACATGACTGGGAATACAGATATGCATCTGTTGGTCACAGATACCTTAAAAAAAAATAAAAAGTAGGGGCGTGGATCAGAAAACCAGTCAGTATCTGGTGTGACCACCGTTTGACTCATGCAGCGCGACACATCTCTTTCGCATAGAGTTGATCAGGTTGTTGATTGTGGCCTGTGGAATGTTGTCCAACTCCTCTTCAATGGCTGTGCGAAGTTTCTAGATATTGGCGGGAACTGGAACACGCTGTCGTACACGTCGATCCAGAGCATCCCAAACATGCTCAATGGGTGACATGGGGCCGCGCATTATCATGCTGAAACATGAGGTGATGGCGGCAGATGAATGGCACGACAGTGGGCCTCAGGATCTCGTCACGCTTTCTGTGTGCATTCAAATTGCCATCGATAAAATGCAATTGTGTTGCATTGTCCGTAGCTTATACCTGCCCATACCATAACCCCACTGCCACCATGGGGCACTCTGTTCACAACGTTGACATCAGCAAACCGCTCGCCCACACGACACTATACACGCTGTCTGCCATCTGCCCGGTACAGTTGAAACCGGGATTAGTCCGTGAAGAGCACACTTCTCCAGCATGCCAGTGGCCATCGAAGGTGAGCCCACTGAAGTCGATTACGACACCAAACTGAAGTCAGGTCAGTACCCTGGTGAGGACGACGAGCACGCAGATGAGCTTCCCTGAAAAGGTTTCTAACAGTTTGTGCAGAAATTCCTCTGTTGTGCAAATCCACAGTTTCATCAGCTGTCCGAGTTGCTGGTCTCAGACGATCCCGCAGGTGAAGATGCCAGATGTGGAGGTCCTGGGCTGGCGTGGTTACACATGGTCTGCGGTTGTGAGGCCGGTTGGATGTACTGCCAAATTCTCTGAAATTATGCTGGAGGCGGCTTATGGTAGAGAAATGAACATTCAATTCTCTGGCAACAGCTCTGGTGGACATTCCTGCAGTCAGCTTGCCAATTGCATGCTCCCTTAAAACTTGAGACATCTGTGGTATTGTGCTGTGTGACAAAACTGCACATTTTAGAGTGGCCTTTTATTGTCCTCAGCACAAGGTTCATCTGTGTAATGATCATGCTGTTTAATCAGCTTCTTGATATGCCACACTTGTCGGGTGGATGGAGAAATGCTCACTAACAGGGATGTAAACAAATGTGTGCACAAAATTTGAGAGAAATAAGCTTTTTGTGTGTATGGAAAATTTCTGGGATCTTTTATTTCAGCTCATGAAACATGGGACCAACACTTTTACATGTTGCATTTATATTTTTGTTCAGTGTGTAATATTTATGTGTATTGTAAATGCATGTAGGGTCTGGCATTATATGGCAAATATCTACGTGTTTTCAAATAAAATACACATTTTTGCCTTGCTGAAACAGTATGTTTATAACATGTTTACAGTGTTGTTAAGTGGCTAAAGTTTTTCCAGTGTGGGTAAAAAATGTTAAGTTACTTTAGCCACAGTGGCTAACTAAATGTAAGTCTTAGAGGGAATGTAGTTATGGTACAATAATAAAGATCTGCAATGGTGTTGCTTGTTACAGAGCTGTGTATCAGGGGCGCACCCAGGATCTAGTCTCATCTGTCAATGGGGGGAATGTGTTACTAAAGTTCAGTGAAGTTCAGTCTCGTCTCCGTGTCGCATACATTACACGAACCAAACTATAGAACATGTTGTCACAACCAATCTATTGAAGAATATTGAGAGCTGAAACAAGTATTTTAAGCAAACCAATCTCACTTAAAGGAATAATCAACAATATTTCACAGGATTATTATTATTTTTTGGCCGTTACGCAAACTGAATACATGGCCTGATTACTGCATCATTTTTCCAGGTAACAACGTAACAGCCCGTTACGCTCAACAGCCAGGGGAGAACCCTGCTGATAAATTGAGTTCATGAAGTAGTACCTGCTTATATCCACCGGTTTCTTGATATTTATAAATGTTATGTTAAAACACATGAGAGAATAAATCTAACTGTCAAATACATCGGATTTACAGCATTTACGCTGCCAAACCTTTCTCCGCCCTTTAGACACTAAATGCCCCTCTGTAACGTCACACAAAAAAAATATATCAGGAAGTGAACGTCAGTCCCTCCGCTATCCAAAGATATGTGTTTCAAGCCGGTACTGCAAAGCACGCTGGCCCTGTAAACCATCAAAACAAAGTGCTTTTGTGTTTACACGACCGCGGTTCTAGAAGCCCACTTCAGTATGGTTAACACGATTCCAGTACTTTAAAGACTAAAAGAAAAGGCTTAATAGGCTGCCAGACCTCGTGTATAAAAATTCAAAACATTTGTAAACCAATGATTTTAATTGTTGTCCTTTCCACCAGAATTATGAAGATCCAGCCCTCCCCAATACAGTCCAGTATAGAATAGAAGTCACATCGTAAAACCACCATGCTTGCCAATGTTGGAAACCAAACTACGTTAAAATAGCTGAGAAAATTCAGTTTTCTACTTTCATAGTCTAATGAGTGAATTACTGTACATTTACTGTAGGCTTATGATAAACATAGTATAACATTCAGACTTTTTACTCCCTCATAAAACATCCATTGACAGAGGTCTGTGCTCTGAATATTCTCTTGTGCTCATTGGTCACTGCATTGTTGAAGGATTTCCTTCAGGGTTGTTGACGGACCCAGGGGGTTTCCATGGTTTGTTCATTGTTTAAAGTTTAACTTTTAGTTAATAAATAAGTAAATAAATAACTGTTTACCAGTCCCTGATTGTCAAAATTGACCAAGCAACAAAAAATTACAGGTTTTAAATTGTGGTAGTTATTCTTCCCCCGTCAAAATAAACAAATTCTAAAATTTCATAATTCTGCACTTGCCAAGTATTTTCTTACAGTATATATCTGTATTCCTGTTGAAATGCTGTCTACTTTCCAAAGTTTGTGTTTAAATGTTTAATAATGTCAAAATGTTGTTTACATTTTCGCTGCTCTTTTGTTACCTCTGTACTGTGAATAAAACTTGTTGGGCTCTTGGGGAGAATCTGAAATACAATGTGATGAGCCCCCACCGCCTCCCTCAACAAACTTTATTGAAAGTCTAGAAATTATACAAGAACAGTGAAAAGTTAAACACTGGGCAACACTTTTTTTTTCCCCTTGTATAACTGTTAGCTATTATAAAATGTAAAATGTCAAGACATTTTTTGTTTCTTTCTTTTTTTATAATGTAAAAGCTCAATTTTAGGCAGGCTATTCACTACTGTTCAGACCAAAACTTTTGTATGTGGTTGAATAATCAGGAATTTTTTTTTTTTAAAAGGTTAAAAAGAACGTAAAAGGGGAGCATTCAGCTGTTGTTTTGATGAATTGTATGACCACAGTGCGTGACGTACAGCACTGTACTACTGTAGTTCTAAAACCAACACATGAGGATCAGTAAACTGTCATTTTGCAAGTTGACAGGTTATTTTCTTTTTTTCTGAAAGGCATTTTATTTTGTAATTTTTTTGTGGTGGATAAATGTACGATGTTACTGACTGTTCTTGTCAGTGCCTCTGGGGTCTGCCCCATTCTGTAGGTATTGCCATGAAGCTTATTCTGTTGTTACCATGGTCACTTGTCCTTATTATATCACAGATAGAGAGATTACAGACCCTATTTACAGTAGCAGATGTGTAAGACAAAAGCATATTTTCTGAAAGAAAAGTTTTTTTTTTTATGGTATAAAAGTAGCAACAAGCAGTTTACAGAAAGCAGCTTCAGTAGTATGATGTACATTATTGCCCTGAATAATTGCTTGATAGTTTTTCAATGATACATTATATTTCTGGTAGTAAAGGTGGACGAGATGCATTCAATTAGCAGATCGCTCTCGCGTGGCTTCTTGTAACAGACATTGGCAGTTATAGAAGGGGCTGTTAGGACCTAGCAGTTCCAAAATGGCAAGACATATCGCTGTGTATTAAAGTTGCTTTAAGCAAGTTTTTCATTTTTTCCTAATTTAATTACTACTGTATTTTTGTAATTCTGCTGTGGCCCTGCACCTCAGTAACACTGTTAGCCACTGAGGGTACGGTGTTCTCTCCTGTTTATTAATTTATTTTATATATAGGTATTATCTCAGCCATAACTCAGGTAAAATATAGTAGCCTACTATATATTGAGAAGCTGGAAGCTTTAATCAGTTCATACGTCAGGAAATGGTTGGGAGTTCCACGCTGCCTCAGCAGAGTGGGACTTTATGGTAAAGGAATACTGCAGTTACCAATCTCTACTCTAACCAAAGAGTTTAAGTGTGCCAAAGTCAGACTGGAAATGATATTAGTAGATTCACGTGACAAATGCGTAAGGGAGGCAGCACCTGTGTTGTAAACTGGAAGAAAATGGGCGGCAAAGAAAGCTGTGGAAAATGCTAAGGCTGCCCTTTGAATTGGAGATATTATGGGGCAAATTCAGCATGGAAAAGGAAGTCTTGGTCTCAGTTCAGCTCCTCTTACATGGCACAAGGCAGCCCCGGCTCAACAGAGGAAGCTGGTAGTCAACGAGGTGCAAAAGCAGGAGGAGAGGATCAGGTTTGTAAAGGCCGTTTCCTAGGCCAAGCAGGGAGAACGGATGAGATGGGAGAGTGTGGAACGACGCAAGATCGATTGGCAAGACCTATGGACAATGGAACAGAGCAGGATCAGTTTCCTCATCAGATCAACATAAGATGTTCTCCTATCACCACAGAACCTAAACCTCTGGGTGGGTGAGGATCCCTCATGTCCTTTGCGTTCATCACCTGCAACATTAAGGCACATTTTGACAGGATGTAAGGTGGGTCTTAGCCAAGCACGGTTTACTTGGCACCATGGTCAGGTGCTGCGATGTTTGGCCTTAGCATTGGAAGACAAGCGTAACCTGACCAAAAAGTTGCCACCAGTTCCATCAAAGCATTACACACAAAAGACAATATTCCTCCTTCCAGGAGAGCAACCACCAAGAAAAGTTGTTAAAACCAAGCCTCACCCAGGACAACTGGAAGCTGGCAGTTGTTGGTCAATGGCTTATTATTCCACCTGAGATTGCCACCTCTAACCTTTGACCAGACACTGTCTTGTGGTCTGGATCAGCATGCCTTGTTCATCTGGTAGGGTTAACAGTGCCGTGGGAGGATGCTGATAGTGTTTTTTATTTTATTTTATACATTTTAAACAATTTTTGGGTGGACCAGTTAGGAGATGTGAAAAGTCTGATTGTTTTCCAAGTGGTTTCACGTGGGTACATCTGGCAATAACATTTTTGAAAATCCATTATTGCGCCGAATATAGCCTTGTAGCCAAATAATAATTTTCTTTGTTATTGTCTGGGAACTTTCCATACCCAGCAGCGAGATTTTCCAGTTCATCATGTTCTACTATTAAATCTAATTATTATATGATTGTTGATAGCCTAAAACAGTTCCAAAATTCATGGAGGTCTTTTTAAATTGCAAAATGTGGTTTACTGATAGAGTAATTCGAAGCCCATCAGCTGTTTTAAAACCGGGGTTGAGAGTGCTTTTGTTTTACCTTAACTGCGGAGGGATTGCATGGGACTGTCGATGCAAGAAGTATTCAAGTAATTGTAACCCTCTTCTCTGCTTTAGAATTTAAGTAATGGTAAACTCACGCGATGAAGACCACCTAAAACCAATGATCCTCCAGCGTAGCCCGCAAGCCTATCGTTTCCCAGGGCTATAGTAAATAAATATATAAACCTTCTTTTATAAATGATGGACTCGCTGTGTCGTCTCTATTGACACAACTGTAGCACTCTGGTGAAATAGTTACACATGGGGTGATGGTAATTGTTTGAAGATGATACCGTATTTACATTGTGTAGTTTGCGTTGTGTGTTTTGTTTCAATCAATAAACCCAGACCAGGTTGTTCGAGTCCAATAAGCCAGCTCTATTTTATTTAGTTCCACCGGTTATATTTAAAAGACAAACACATAAATACACAGGTACACGGCATGCTTAGTACATTAATGCTGTCAGCTTCATGTCGTTATACTGTCTGACGCGAATTTCAGAGAGCACTGCTGTTCTAAATGTTTCCCTCTGGTTACCTGGCTACATAAACAACAGCACAGTAATTCTAGACGACCGTGTTTGTGTGAACTGCAAGTGGCTCCCAGCCTGCCAGCCAGCCAGTCAGCCAGCCAACATGCATCCTGACCGTCTGGAGCACTGGTGGGGGGAATAAACTAAGGATTGCTGTTTGAAATGCAGGCTATCAGTGTTTATTAAACATGTAAGTAAGCTGTTTTATTTCAAACATTTTTGTTTTTCTCATTTACAGAAAAAAACAGTACATTCAAACTAGTATATAATAGGGTAGGACGGCGAACGTCAGTGTACGTGGGTAATAGCAGCACGAGTAGAAGTAAATGGGCTATTGTAATTTGTATATTAATAAATTATGTAGTTTTCCTATAAAAATGCAAACATTTGTATTCATTCGAGAACGTTTACTTTTAAAAAAGAAAGTACCACCAAATGTATTAATATAACGAAACTAAATTGCCAACATTACCTGGAAGCATTTTGTTTTGATTTGTTTTCTTGTGTGGCAAATCTGCCGTTTAGAGAATCAAACTAGGTTTTGCCTGTCCTTCCATTAAAAGTTAACTCTTTTCTGTGTATGCATCAACCCATTTTTACAATAGCAACGCCATAGAAACAGATATAGGAGGGTTCTTAGCACCCACTTATTTTTCCTGATATGGTGCATAGGCTGCAGTAGTACTCATGTCTTTACTATAGTTTAAAATAAAGATGCAACACAAGCAACACAGTTTTTTAGGCTATATTACAAGTGTGCCATATGGTTGCATTTTCATTTTTTGTTGTTTCTTTTTGCAATTACATTCAGTTTACGTAAAAAAATAAATCATGTGTCAAAATGTTTAATAGTGAAAAGTTACACTTTTCTTGTAATTTTACAGTGAGCTAGCGTTTTTTTTTTTAATTTTAAAAACAACAATATTTGTGTTTTTATGTTAGAAACCCAGTCATGCTTTGCCAATGTACAACTTATTATCAGAATGAAACCATGATGTAAAAAGCAATTCTTCACTTCCCGGTGTACGCAGTGCTCACGCAGACAGTTCAGCGCTGCTTCCTGCTCAATGCAGAGCCGCTTCCTGCTTCATTGGGTCACCGATAATTATCGCTGCAAAAAAATTATCATGATTTATCGGTATTATCGATTTATTATTCCAACCATATTGCTAAGATGCTAAAGTGATATAAAACAGTAACTTCATGCCTGTACTCCCTTCTTTTGTTGCCTCATTCTGATGAATGGTTAATCTGTGCCTCTTAGGACTGCAATTAACACAGCATCTTTGATATTTTAAATAGTTTGCAACTGTTGTGTATGGAATTGGTGACTGCTCCTTTAATTGTGTATAGTTGTAATATGGGAAATAGCATGCTGCAGCTCGCATGCTCAGTTTTAAAGTCCTGATCTGAGAGCATGTAACACAGACAGCTCTTTACATGTTACTGTTCATTTTTTCAGTAAGAACAAATTTCAGTAAGTTTGTTCTGTTATTTCCGAAATTAAATAACAGCAAGTACATCCATCCTCTCAACCAACAGAGAATCCCAAAGTGAACATTTCAGATGTTAATTAGAGAGATATTTCAGAATGACAGGTGAACAGTTTGATGGTCTGTTAAGTCTGTGCCAAAAAAGACGCATTTCACAGGATTGTAGATGACATTCCGTGATTGTGACGTGATTAGACCCTCAACTCTGACTGGAAATGATGTTGGAGTCTGAAGTATGTACTGTAAAGGTCAGAATTACGTCATCTAAACTCTTTTGGAAAGTCGTACATCCTTTTCTCATTCTTCTGCGACCTGAAAAGACTTTGAGGAACTTTTAATAGAAGAAGTTTGTAAACATCCACATTTATATAACCCCTCACTTAAATAACATAGAGCTGCCCAAATAATAGAAACAGTGTTGATGTGTATTATTCAGAAGAAAAAAAATAGAGAAGGACTGGATAGAATGTAGCCCAATTTGAGAGAACTGCATGATAGATTTGTGAAGAGCAAGAAAACCCTGAAGTAAAGAGTGGAGTCAGAGGCTTGTGGCCACACTTTGCTGGGAATTGCCAGTTGCTATGTGCAGTGTGACTGCAGATCTGCAGGTGTCACTGGCATCGCATGTGTATTTTTGCGTTGAAGCAGTGGTCCCAGTCTATTGGTTGCGAGGACAGAGATGTACCAACAGCGTTGCTTTTGATTTTTTTTAAACCTCTTGTATAAGATTTACAAACTCAGCACATCTCCTGAAAAGTCCATTTTTCAAATTTCGCGAATGCAGTCTGTATTTAAAGTATGAACGACAGCTGTGCAGTCAAAGGAGCTGTTTACACGATGCGTCCTTCGTACAGCAAATAGTGAAGCTGCACAGTTTTTATATCTTCTGCACCTTACGTATCACATTCATCTGCGACAGAAGTATGAATCAGCCTTAAGTTTTGTACTCTAAAGTAACATTTAAATGTGTCAGTAGTCAAAAGAAATAGTCTTTTTGTTATTGGTTTTTGGTGTACTATTTAAAAGCTGTTGTGCATGTTGATGTAGCTAAAACTACATAATTTGGTGACCTTTCCATGAGCATGACCTTTCTTTTTTTTTTTTTTTTTTTGCCGCACCTCGTCCGTGAAATGTACAAAAAAATACTGTGTCAAACCTTACGCTTAACCCCCAAACACCAGTGGCAATCATTTTAGTCAGCCTGGAGCAAATACAGTATAAGGACAATTATGCATTGACGGAAGGATACATTCAGTAAAACTTCAAGTTTTAAGTCTAGTGTTTTACTTTTTTATTTTTTTATGTCATTTTAAGACATTGTATAAACACACTAACACACTTCAGTGTATATATTTGGATTGTATGTCATGTGTTATTGCTTATATATAGCATAGTACTTATTTGGATTTCAGTGAACGCAGTGGACAAGGTCAATTTTGAGTTGTTGATATTGGTAGCATATCTTACTAAGGATTTTATCTTCACATAAAATCATTATTCATAGATCCAGTTTTTTTCAATGTTTCATTTAGCCATTTTGAAATGCTGTATTTTAATGGTTTTGAAAGAGAAGGTTTTATAGCAGTATAGAAGATTTTTTAATAAAATGCCATTGTTAGTCTGGACTACTGGATCCCTTAAAGTGCAGTGTTGAAGCTAAAGATTGCACAGTACACATGCGCTTGTAACAGAATGTAGGCTAAAGGTATTTTTGTTTGCATACCAAGACCTTCCTGTGTGCAGTACAGTACATCTGCTATAATGACGAGCCAGTTAAGCATGTTTGAGTCCAAAAAAACATTCCCTCAAAGTAAAATGGAAGTGTCTTTGCTGAACATTCCCTCAAAGTAAAATGGAAGTGTCTTTGCTGAAGCCTATTACCTGTTATCCTTCTTAATGGCAGCGTTTACATGCACAAGTCATGACAGTTTTCCTCACAACCTGTTTGCTGTACTTTTAAGGAAATGCATTGCTATGCAGTTCTGATTTAGGAAAAAAAATCGTCCGTACCAATGCAGATTACTCAATTCATAGTCATTGAGGGGAGGTGATATTTAAATGTCTGTGTCTGCCTAGTAATTAGGAAAAGAACGACTCTGAATATCGGCATTGCCATGAAGTTAATTTTTTAACTTTTCAAGAGAAATTAATTCATGTGTTGTCAGGCACATTCTGAATTATGTCGTGCATTAGCTACTTGTTTGTCTGGTTACCTTTCCAACACACACACACACACACACACACACAGAAAATTATGTAAAATATAATTTCTACATTTATTTTTTCTCTTTTTTTTTTTTTAAATTTAGAGGTCGCCAATTATTTTTATTGTTTTCTCCCCAATTTAATAATGTCCAATTATTTTTAGTCTTAGCCCACCTCTACCAGCCCTGCACTGACTCTGTAGGGGCCTGTCCTCTGAGCACAGGGGCTGCTGTTGCGTGGTGAGCCAAGGACAACCTGGCTGACCTGGTCCTCCCTACCACTGGGTGGTGCTTGGTCAATTGGGTGCCACCCCCTGGGAGCTCAAGTCCTGGGTCGTCAAAGTAATAGCCTGGACTCGAACCTGCGTCATGCAGAATATAGGGCGCACCCTGCACGCCACGCTGAGAACCTTTACTGGATGCGCCACTCGGGATCCCCTTCATTTCTACAGGTTTTACTACTTAGAATTTATATTTGTGTGTGTGTGTGTGTGTGTGTGTGTGTTTGTGTGTTTGTGTGGGTAATAGATTTGTGGAAATGTAAAGTAATTTCATTTGGCACTAGAACCGCCTTACAACAATACATGTAAATTGATTTAGAATGGACCTACAATGTTTATTTATTGTGGTGTGTGTGTATATATATACACACACACACACACACACACACACACACAAGCCTGTTGTTATCTCTGTTGGACCTGGCAGCCATCAATTCCTTTGTTTTTTACAAGGTAGGAGAGATTTCATCTTGAAGCTAGCCACAGTGCTTCAGCAGAAACATTTCGATCAGAAAACTGCAAAGCTGCAGGCTGCAGCAGCTCAACCTAGATTCTGTGCTGTGAGTGACACATGCAGGATAATTATATGTTACTTAGATTAAAAACTACTTTTGTTTTTACGGTTTTGTATGTGCTGTTTACACTAGCTGTTTTAAATGTTTATTTTATTATAGTTTTTCATTTTGTTAAGTAGTGCTTTCTGTGTGGTAAGTTAGAAAATAAACCCTTTTATGTTTAATTGTTCATTTAAATACGAAGTTTAGGTTGTGCAGATGTTTGACATGATGTGCTTGAATAAAACTTTTGAGTTGTATCCGATAGTTTGACTTTCATTTTAATATTGATGATGTTTAAAATGTACCGTGATAATGACTGCTGTCGGCAGGTATTAGTATAACTGTGGAGGTTCTACTGTTGAAGTAGTCCAGAAATGTAGTGTGTGTGTTGGAGGGGGGGGGTTCACACTGCCAAAAGGACGTCCTTTTGCTGTTTCACAATGTATTCACGTGACAGCGTCACACAGTCATGACTGTAGAGTCCATTTTCAAGTGCATGTAAACCAAGCCATTGTCTTCACCCTCACGTCTCATTCCACAGGTTCAGTCGTATTATTCAAATTTATTAGTGAATACTTCAGACTTGTTAATTACTGTTCCAATGCTCTTATAATTGAAAGGGGAACAGCTTTGATGTGTTCACAAAAATCATTGGTGCTACTAGTATTGCTACTACCACTGCTCCTACAGTACAGTACTTCTAGATAAAAGTACAGCCTACTGTAACCTTATAAAGCTTGATCAGGTGAAAATGCTCTTTGGCTCATTTAAGTCATTACTGAGTACAAACTAATTTCTCACTTTGAAACAGACAAACATGTGTTGCTATGACACTTCCTCAAGGGGCCATGCTTGTGCAAACACACGAGTTCCTTTTTTATGAAGCACTGGCCCTGTCAGATGGCATGGGGAATACAAAGTGAAGTACAGTATAAGCAGGAATATTAATTTTAGTTGCTGCCAATATCTGCATAGTTGGCCTGGTAACTGAGACCAAAGTAATAAGACTCTGATTTGAAGATTATTTTAAATAGAAGTAAATAAATTAATAAATAAATAAATAAAATGTTATTTATGTTTTCACTTGGATTTTTAGCTGAACGAAAACTACGTTAGAACGATATTCATATGCTGTAAAGGATTTGCACAGTACTATAATTCTCATGAGTCCCTGTGATGCCTTGTAATTTAAAGATGGCTGCAGTGGAAACAGCCTTGTTGATGCTCCTAGTTTCTGCCAGGCTGAAGCACAGCTGCACTTTCTGCAGCAAATCCTTCAAGCCTAAAAGCAGACTGTTTTCGGTTTTGATCTCAACTATAAAAACATTTGCTCAGTACTGTAGCATGGATTTGCATTTTGACAGTTACAGCGCCTTAATTATTATTTATTTATTTATTTATTTATTTTTAATTAAGGTGGTTAGTCTGAAGTACCTCCTGTTGATTTAGAATTGGAAGACTTTATTTTCTGCTGCATACTATTACTGTAGTTCTACTGTTTTGTGAGAAGTTGCAATAGTACTGTGTGTTTTTAATTTTAGTTTATACCACTGAAAATCAATTAAAACCAGTTAAACACAGAACACCATTTTTACGAAACCACCCCCAAAAATACCCCACTCAAGCTACAGTATCGTTTGTAACGCGTGTGTGCAGCACTGATCATGGCAGAGATATTCTGAACTTTTGTCATTCTTATTTTTGTATCTATGCCTCTGCCCTAATCTAGTTATTACACTACTATTCATAATCAGAAAATGATTCATTGTTCACCTTAACTGCTTGGGTATCCCTGATCATTAACCTACTTTTAGAGCCAGCTGTAGGCTTGAGCTTTCAAATCCAGATTCCACGGTGCTGGGAGGCAGAGTAAGGCTTGTTACAGTCTGAGCCATTTTCTTATGTGTGAAGTCTTTTTTTTTTTTTTATTTAGTCGTCTGCAATTTTTTACTCCAGTTTTTCTCCCCCAATTCGGTATGCCCAATTATTATCTGTATCCTCGGCTCACCGCTCTCAACCACCCCCCTCCGACTTGAGGAATGGAGGCTGGAGCATGCGTCCTCCGAAACGTGCTCCTGCCAGTCCGTCATTTTACATGCTACGGATCCACAGCGAGGCCACCAGACCTATAGTGCCGGAGGACAACACAGATCTGGATGCTCCACTGCAGAACCACAGACGCCCTATCGGCCACAGGAGTCACTGCTGCGCGGTGAGCTGTGGATTTCCCTGCCGACCTAAGCCCTCCCTACCTGGGCAGCGCTCGACCAATTGTGTGCTGCCCCCTAGGAACTCACGGTCACAGTTGGCTGTGACATAGCCTAGACTCGAACCTGCGGTCAGGCTATAGGGCACATCCGCGTGGAGCGCCTTTGCTGGATGCGTCACTCGGGAGCCCCGTGAAATCTCTTTTTATTGTTATTCAGAATCTTAAAAGCAGAGCAAAACAGTATAACATTGTCAGTATGAATTACTGATATTGCTTAGAGGTTGATTTTGTTAATTTTTAAACTATGTACAAACTAAAATCGGTGAGCTGTTTCTTGAGTGTCTTTTTAATTTGTTTAAAATTACTGCTGTTATTATTATGTATTATTATTATCATTTTAGGAATCATAATGAGCATTAGTGCATGTTGCAACTGGAAACCCATCATTAACTTAACCAGAGTAACAGGAAGATGCTTGGAGCACTTTCCCACATACTGTAGACCTACATTTACAGTTGCCAGCCAAAACTGACTTGTTTTATTTAGCTTAAGTGTTGACTGATCATTTCCACAGATCAGCAAAACTGAATTGCACTGTGCTTTTCTGTATGATCTGGGAATACACCTACAGTACTTGCTTAGAAACTCTTTGAAATGCAATAACGTTTTGACTGGATGTAGGAGTGATCTGTGGTAGATCTAGGAACTGTCAATTCTCTTTTGCGTAACCATATAAAGGATATGATGCTTAGGGTAAATATTTTAAATAAATTTAGCATAGAGGTAGCTGTTTTTATTGATATTGCTAGCAGCCTGTACAGTGTCACTTTTTTTGTCTCTATCTAGTAGTTGACTCTGACAGGCAAATAGTCTTGATTTTGTATGTAATTTTCTCAGGCAGTTACTGTTACCTCCTGCTCAATCATACATCAATCAACCTTTATTATATATAGCACCTTTCATAGTAGATCACCAGCACAAAAACAAGATAATGAGGAACAATGTATAATGCATTAAATACAATGAAACACAGGGCATAGTACATTAAATACAGGCACAGGGTGTGAATTCTAAACATTGTGGATGCGTGTGTCCTACAGAATCATACGAATAAGATGGAGTGGAAAATCTGAAATAGCAATTTAGACAACAGCTAATAACAGATATCAAGCTTAAAGAGCATTGAAAGCAAGAGAGAACAAGTGGGTCTTGAGAGTTGATTTGAAGCGAACGACCGTTGGAGCTGCACGTACTAAAGCTGGAGGAGTGTTTCAGAGAGTCTGGGCTATGAAGCTAAAAGAGTGCTCTCCGAGTGTGGTGCACTTTTGTTTGGGTATAACAAGCAAGCCTGAGTCAGAGGACCTCCGCTTGCATGCAGGGACATAGCGGGTCAGCAGGTTGGTTACAGTTTCCTTATGAAATGCAAAGCAGAAACTGTGCAGACATCAGTCAGTTATCTTCGCTCTGGTAGTATAGACCACTGATGTATTAGTGTGTGTGTGTGTGTGAAATCGGAAGCTAAAACTTATATCTGCCTGAAACAAAATTCACTGGCAGTTACTTCAACAAATAATGCCTGGTATAACAGGTCTTTATCACAGCATGAATACTATAATAATCTGTCGTCTAGGCCCCCCTCAATCAGAATTCCCAAAGGTTAGCATGTGATTTCATATTTGAAAACAAGGAACTTTGGTTCATTGCTAGGCAACCTAGTGGAAGGTGACTAACCTGAGTTGAACTGTACTGATCTGGAATGGTCTGGAGTCTGTTTTGTAAGTATAGGCCACTCTGTAATGAATTGTAAGCTACTGTACAGGGCTACAGTTATACATCTGTGTGCAGTTGGAGAAGTGCAGTTCAATGTGTAGCCTACAATGCCACTATCTATCTCAATGGTTGTGTACTCTAATAGTGCCATTCCTAAATATTTCTCCAAACCTAACCCAAGACAGAGGAAGAAAAAAGAAAAACCCTTCAAAAATAGGGATTAAATGCTGCAGGTCCTTCTTGACAATTTACCCAGCATGTAAAATCGCTCCAGTCAGTCATGCTTCCCCTGGAACCAGAGCCTCTGTGTTGTTGAGATCTTGACCTTGCAACTTGTAGCCACTTGTAAAAGGTAAAGTGAGGCTTGGCGATTGAAGACCGCATACATTATGTTCTCAAGTGGTACCGTATTAAGCTTTTGTCACCCTGTAAAACATTTTCCTCATGTAGAGAATGGAGTACATGCAGCGTGAATGTAACGAGATCCACGCAGGATTTCAGCATTTTCTCTTCATCTTTTTAAACTCATTGCAGGCCTGCGGACTCACACACCCAATGCTCCACTTCAAAATAAGTAACTTGATCTTGATTTTTGCTTAATATTACAGAAATAAATGTATCTTGAAAGGTTAGCACAGCAATACAATTAATCTTTGTTATTTTCACAGATTAAAAAGGTTGTTCACTTGTTTTAAATTCATTACTTAATAGATCTCTTTTCCGTGACACAAGATAATTTTATGTGGTCTGGTCTTCACCATTTTCATTTTTATTACTAATTATTGCAAAGAGCCAACTATTTTTAACCAAACTAAAACACAATGTATAACAAAAACTACCAACAAACAACTACGTTGTTTAATAAATCCAAATATTATTTGAAATCTACTGTGCGTGTATCATATTGTATTGTGTGTAAAAAAAAAAAAAAAAAAAAAAAAAAAGAAAAAAGATGTGGGTTGTTTTTTGGCATATCGATGTATGGTACCGATAATACAAATAACATTGTGTTTGTTTTGCTTTTTATTTTTGTATCAAGTGGATGTGTGGACAGTAAAATATTGATGCTTTAAATAGAAAACAGACAATGACCACTTGATCCTTTCACACAGAGACGTGTCTGGAGAAAGGTACTGGTGTAATGTCGATTTTTGCTATGACATGTAGAGGCATCAGATTTTGTTTCCTTGTCAGAATCTGATACCTGTACCAAAATTTTAATCTGTAGCTATAACTAAAATAATGTAATATAATTAACATAACATATTAAGTATGCTACTTTTGCCAAACAATTTGACATATGAGTACTTGAGGTTTTACACATGCACATGCCCAAGGTGGTGTCCCCCATACCTCTCAGGCATGGAACACACTGTGCAATTCCAGTGCTCCGTAGCGGTACATTGCAAGCAATATTTTAACACTATTATATTTTAATAATCCCCACTAGAGCAATATATCCGCATACTTTTTGTATTACAATTTCACTGTTGTCCGTATAAACATTTAAATAAACTTTTTATTTTCTTTTTTTCTCTTTTCAGGTTTCCCCACCGTATCTCACCAACCTACTGGTAAGTACATAATTCAGACCTGCCAGGCTCTGTGCATTTTGCATATACTATACGCATTCTGAGTTGCTAATACGCGGGTATGGTTTCATCAGAGATGATACGCAGTCATGTGTAATATATATTTTGCTCATCGGCTGTGATGTTGCCTGTAGTTACTGAGAAAGTGTTGCATCTAACATGATCAAGGGCGCTGGAACTAGGGGTGCTGGGTGTGCGGCAGCACCCCATGGCTTCCATAATATACGTGGGTTACAGTTTTGTTCAATGCATTTCAGCACCCCCACTTTAAAAATTGTTCCAGTGCCACCGAACGTGATTGGTACATTTTGTTAAGGACTCCCTATCTCTGAAATTTGCAAATGACCACCCACAGTCACTTTGCAGCTTCTATTCATGCTTGGTCGCTTATGTTGAAAGTGGTTAACACTGCTAAAGCCTGTTCAATTAATTATCAATGTTGTATACAAAAGCAAAACACATTATCTACCATGTTTTTGTTTTCTCTGTAAGACATAGGGGGTCGATTGCAGTGTACCAGAATTAGTCCACTTGATGCGTCTAACCAGTGGATCAAGCAGGTTTAGTCCACTTGCTTGGACTAAAGTTAGTACACTTGTTAATCCCGATTGCATTGCATCTGTAGTGTGCAATAATTGCAATAATTGAATACCTTGTTTTGAATTCAAATCATGTAGAACCCGACCTTTATCAAAAGAATCAGTCTAGTCCATGTTTCTAGTGAATACAAAGTAACAGTTTTATTAGAAATAACACTAATCAAAGGAAAAATTAAAGGTGCAACAACTAAACTAAGATAATACAGAAAGGAAGAATTAACTAAACTAAACTAAACTAAACAGTACAGAAAATAAGGTTCAAAGAACAACACCCTCCCCCCACTCCTGCTGGTTGATGCAACACAATCTATGGGAGATTCCCTTAAGGTTACAACTGCATTTCCTGATCGCTATTAAGATGAAGGTTTAGTCTTTAACAGGGGTATCATTAGTAACACAGATATTCACTTTTGTTAATTTTTGATAATCAAAGCATTGTTAAATCAGTCTCTCATATATATAATTTGGTTCAGAAGGCAATTCTCACTCTTGCGAGATAGACTCTTTGCGTCCAGACAACCTATCAAGAATTATCTATTATCAAGACAGCTAAATTTGGATTCTAGCTTTTAAACGCAGAATGGTAATTGCCTTATGGAACTCACATCAATATGTATAAATCACATACAAACAAATACTATAGTGTTCATTAACTCAAAGCATGAATTGAAAGCAATAATACTTTTCTTACATTCCACTTAAAACAAAACATTAATTGTACTTTAAGGTCTGCTTATTCTTGAGTTCATAAGAGGATTAAAACACTACTCATTGAATACTTAACAGATCTGCCCTGCCTTCTCCAGCTGTTCTGTGTCTTCAACAATACAGCCGCTCGACGCTCTCCCGCTGGGAAAGAACAGGTCCAGGTTCTGGGGTCTGCCTTCCTCGAGTTT
This sequence comes from Polyodon spathula, assembly GCF_017654505.1. NCBI lineage: Eukaryota > Metazoa > Chordata > Actinopteri > Acipenseriformes > Polyodontidae > Polyodon > Polyodon spathula. The sequence goes on along the minus strand of NC_054537.1, from coordinate 35,172,627 downwards.
CGTCTCCACTTCAGTGTACGAAAAAAATGCCTTTGCAAAGACCAAGAGTCATTAACAATTTAGGTATTCCACTGAAACAGCAATTCCTCCACCAATATGTGCACTCTTCGTCTGGTTATGTCTGGGATATTCCACCGCAAACTCCGGCACTGCCAGCTCAATAAACTGAATATACTTCAATTTATGTCGACTTCAAATGTTCATCTAACTCTTTCTCCGGTGATCAGTCGGGGCTAAGTTAGAGATTTGATTACAAGTACTTCAGGATTTTATACGCCTTATGCAGCGGAATCCCACACCAAGGCAAACACTAGAATAGCTATCTCGTATTAGAGAGTCCGAAAACAGTATCCCTGTCCCAGCTGATCACAGGCTAGATGTCCAGGTTATCACAGTTCAAAGACTTGTTTGTGTATTGGAGCCTTGGATTTTGTGTCACATTGTAGTGATATTCTTTGATGCCAGTGTCAGCAGAATTGTTGTTTTACTGCTGAAGATAGTCGAAGGTAGAGAGTCCACTGGACAAACGATCTTCAGTGTGGTGGATGATGAGCTGAGGAGGAGGGGGATATCCTGGGCTAACTGTGTCAGCTTTACAGCTGACAATGCTGCTGTGATGCAAGACCTGGGGAAGGGAGTGGCTGCCTTCGTAAAAGGTCAACACCCACACATTCACTTTGTTGGCTGTGCTTGCCACCTTATTCACATTTCTGCAGAGAGAGCCTCAAGGGAGAGGTCAGTCAGCATCGAAGACCATCTAATCACCATCTTCTACTACCTGGAGAAAAGCAGCAAGAGGAAGGCAACACTGCGTGAGGTGCAGAAGATATGTGACGCTGATGTCCGGAAGATTGTGAAGCTGTGCTCCACCAGGTGGCTCTGTCTTGGTCAGTGTGTGAACCAACCACTGGAGCAGTGGGATCCTCTGACTTCATTCTTTGCTGGAGAGGTCAATTCTTCAAAACCAGCAAAGGCTACAAAAACCGCTTCCAAGCCAGCTGCAGCTAATTCCACTTTGCAGGCCGAGAAGTCACCCAAGGCCTCGTCATGCTCCAGCACCGCCAGCAGTGTAAAGCCAGCACCTACACCTACAACTTCAACAACGTGGACAGGGTTTGACTTGAGTGCTTTCCTCTTCAAACAGGGTGAAGTGGCCAAGCAACAGAAAACAGCCAAGGAAAAAAAGCTCAAAGGGGGTCGGGAGAAGAAACCCTCTGGGAGCTCACTATCCAAGCCTGAGAAGGGGCACAAGTTTCTGTCAGACCCTGTGTCCAAGGTATATGCACTATTTTTGAAGAGGTCTATGCCAGTTTTTGACACAGGAAACCAAGCTTTGCAGAAGGAAGAACCCTGCATCCACACCGTGCTGCAATATTGCTGTGCTTCTGCAAGCCAGAAAAAGTTGTTGCCAGAATGAAAAATGTGGGAAGACATTTGAAACCCACAGACCCTAACAACAGGAAAAACCAGCTTTCCACTCCGATGAGTGGGTCATTAAACGAAGTGCTTCATCGAAAGCCAGACGAGCCTATACCTGGGGCGGTTTTACAAGGATGCAAGGCAGTTCTTCTCATCAGCTGCTAACTACATGATCCGGAAATTTCCTTTTGGAGATGAGGTCTTGGTGTATGCAGCTGTGGCAGACATCCGCAAAAGGAAGTCAGTCAGCTCCTGCTCTCTCGTGTTCTTCATCAATCACTTTGCCTGTCTGCTGCCTGAGGGGGTCACAGTAGACTAACTGGAGGATAAGTTCCGCCTGTATCAGGTAAATGATTTTGAAGACCGCATCCTGACCAAGCGCATTGGCGAAGCCCGGAGAGAGATCGGATTGGTCAAGGTTGCTGACAAGCAAGTCTTTCTGCAGTAATGCTGACTGTGAAAGAGTGTTCAGCTTGTTGACCAAAAACAAAACCCTACTAAGAGCCAGCCTGAGCACAGACGTGTTGAGTTCACTGCTAACACACAAAATCGTGATGTCAGCAAAGCAGCAAGTGTGTCACACACATCAGTGACATCTTGCTCAGAAAAGCCAAGTCAGCCACCTATGAAGCTTATGAGTTTTTAACGTTTTGACAGTAAATAAAACTCACCCCTAGTATTCATGTACACGTCAACGGTGGTACAAAAAAAATGTTAATGGTTGGCAGGTCTGCATAATTATTTCTTCCCCTTTTCTCGTGCACAGTAGTTTACAGTGGTATTATTTACTTAGTCCTTTATTTGTACAGTGATGACGTACATTTATAAGACAGACATGCTCAACCGGCACAAAGAAAAGTATTGGTAAAAAGTCTCTGCATTGCTTATTTTAACCAGTCCAGGGATGGTTTTATTAAGTGATGAGATCTTTGAACTGTGTATCTTAGAGATTCCATTTACGGGATGCATTCATCACACTGGCACAGTGGACATGCGCAGTGCAAAGGGAAAATAGTCTGGGCAACCGCAGTACGCAAAGTAGGAACATTTAATAGGGACGGAAATTGATGTGACACCGGTAGACTACTTTACTGTGTTGGATTGTCTGCCGTTCATTTTAACAAGTAGAAATATGTACTGTAAATGGTGGAGCAGCGAAAAAAAGTCCCACTACACTCCTGTATATGCAATACAATGAAGATTGAAAGCAAGCAATTAAATGGGCTGAATTTGCCAGATTCGAGGACGGTGGTCTAAAAATTTCCCTAAATGTAATGTACAGTGCTTTTCACCCCAACCCCACATACTGCTTGTGTCGTACTGACAACATTAATGTAGGGTACATTTATTTTATGGGTGGGATATTTTCAATAGGATTCACTGTGCCCTACAGTGTATTACGATTATAAAATTGTAAGAACAAAATGACCCAGGCCAGATGCCATTCTGAAGTTTTATTGTGAAAATCATGGAGAGCCTGCAATTGAGATGTTTAACGTAAAAGACAGTAATTCTTATTGTTTTAAAAGTAATTTTGCAATCACTTTAACCTCAAACGACCGATTTAATGGTACCATTGATAAATGTTAGATTAAACTATTTATTTTTTTAATTCTAACTGCAAAATTCTATAAGGGATTGACCGCTGGATTTGATCATAATATCATAATAACAATCATTCTCATGGATCTATTAAACCTTTTGAGAATGAATGATGAAACCAGCTGGTGAGCTTTATATTTAAAGGAGTAGGTATGTGTCATTCTCTAGCTCCTGTTTATACTTGCAGGCAGCAGTAAGGTATCAAGCTACAATATTTAAAATCTAGCTCTGCATTTGTTTGCCTTCAAGAATGCGTCTGATTCTAAAATCGTTTCCGATTTTATAGTATTTTTAGGTAAAGGGATATGGTCATTACAACGGGAACTATTTCGTTCAGTGGTTCCCAAACTGTGGGCCGCGACACAGTCCTGGGTGGGCTGCGGGAGCAATGACATTCTGTGTATTTTTTTTCTATTAATAACGAAATGCAGGCGCCAGTGGCAGCTGTGCCTGTAGAAAAATTAAGTGTAGCAATGCAATATTGGTGGACTGTCAGTCAACGCAGAAATTCACAAATCAGAGCTAACAGATTGCCTACCTGTGGGCGGGATGTAGAGCGAGAGCTCTGACAATAGGGCAGTGTTAAGGTCATGTGATCGCTCTGCTGGCAGATGTAAAAAGTGTGTTCAGTATTAATAAAATTACATGTTGAATCTGCTACCAAAGAATACATTTTGCAAAGTATAAAGAACAAAAAAGGCAGCTCCAGGAGTTTGAATGCTTTTGTACCGAAGGCTCAGTTTTGAGGTGCTGCAATGGGTTTCTTTTTATAGAAATGTTTTCATACTAACTTTTGTACTTGATAACATTCATTTAAAAATTAAAAAGATGCCTATATTGAATACGTTTTTGTGACTAATTAGCTGTTAAGATTTAAACTATCGAGTACTTTGTTGTGTGTTTCAATATTAACTAAATCAAGTTATTACTCAAACTGATAAATCTTGTTACATAGTGGTAATTGATTTGTTAAAATGTTTGGATATACTGCTATTTTATTGATTACTGGCTCATTCACAGTCTTAAAATAACGCTAGAGTATGTTTTGCTGGAAAATAATAATAACAAAAAAGCATTTTTTTTTTACTGATTCAAATTTCGCTGCAGATTGATTGATTTATTTTCATAAGTTTTCTTTTGGTTAAGTGGCGCAGCTGCTCTCCGATTTATTTTATTTATTTTTTTTGTCGGGGGTGGGGGTGGGGAGGATGTTTAATGACCAAGAAAAATAACTGCATTTCTAAAATGTTCAATTATACAAAGCTACCTAATTTTAAAGGTTTGATAAAAAAACGTCTGTTTAGTTTTTGCAATTTATTTTATTTACTAAAATTAAAGTGTTTCAAAAAGTTTTATTTTCACTTGGTGCATATTCTGTGTGATTTCTATCTTTTCACAATTTATTTAAATGAATAAAGGACAGTTTAGGTTTATTTATAATGTTACAGGTAAATGTTTAAATAAAATGTTTTTAATTTGACATTTTCTCAAGAGGTGCTAATTGTGGGCCGCCATGGCTAATGCAACTGAACAGGCAGGCCTCAGGTACAGAAAAGTTTGGGAACTCCTGCAGTAATCAACACCCATTTATTTCTGGACTTAATCCAGTGTTGGAATAGGGCAACTCTACTATACTACTACTTGTTTTTGAATTTTGTAATTATTGTCAGTTTAACTGAAAGCTTGGCTGAATCAGATGTTGAAAACAGCAAAGGTAACCCATTAATTGTATGCTGGGTACATGCAGCAGTACATTTGTGCGTTTATAAATATGTCTGTGGCAGGCTGGCGAGTGGATAGAGGCCCAGAGACAGTCTGCAGTTCAAAAAAATAACAATTTTATTATAAATAAACAAAAATAAAGTGCACAAGGGCAAAATAACAGATACTCAAACACAAATAAAGCAAAAACAAAACTCACAAAAATAAAGTTTCCAGGCTGGGCAATGCCTTCACTGGATTTAGAAAATTCAAAAACCACAAAACAAACACCAACCTGCTTCCTCAGCTCCCCTCTCCCCAAATGAGAAGCAGAGGCCTCCTTTTATATCAGGTGGCTGGGCGCTGATTGATCGTTAATCAACCTAATCAACTAATCAACCAGCCACCTGAACATAATAAACCCAGGCAGGTAGGGGAAGTTAACCCCATCCCTGCCAATTTCTAAAGAGCAGAGCTTTGCTCTGCCACAATGTCATATTCTGTTTTAGCAACCTTCACCAGTTAACTAAAAAAATAAATAAAATATCACAAAGATAACTGTGTTTTCATGTGTATAGGGAAAGATGGAAATAAATTTGCTGCTTGGTTTGGTTGGTTCCCTTTCAAGTACAAAATGGGTATTTACCTTCTAAAGACCCGGAAGCCTGACTTAGATATACAAAACTGCTTGGCCCGCCCCCAAGGGCATAAAGGGACTGTGCGCACAGATCTCAGCGCCATGTTTCCTTTCAAGACTGACCTGAAACAGGAGAGCCTAGTTCAGACAAGTGCTTGTTATTTCTTCTGCTTTATATCTGCACTATATATGTGCACTACAACCTGTTTGTTACGTCCCACTATGGCCTTCTGGCCCACATGAAACCAGTTGCTTCAGTCGCTGCTTCCCAGCTCTCATTTTGGCTTAGTTTTGGCTTTGGCTGAAATTACGAGTCGGTTTGTATATTTATAAGTCATTTATTACTGCATTTTTTTTTGTCATTCTGTTTTTCTATTTTCACAGAGACTAAGTGCAGGCCTGTCTGCAATGTGGTGCTGCGGCACACATGTAGCGAGAGCAGCTGCTGGGTTCAGTAGAGCAGCGCAGGACCAACGCACTTGCTTCGGCTGTGGTTGCTTGCAATCTCTCCCAGAGTATCTTTATGCCGTTTTGGTGATGGCTTTGCATCACCATTACAAGGGTTGTTAGTTAATTTTAAAAAGTAGGCTCCCCTCACTCTTGTGTGCGTACTGACTGAGTGCCTTTGCCAGTGGCTTGTACAGGTGGGCATCCCTGCAAGGCCAGTCTGCCTTTTGAGGATAAGCATGGCAGATGCTCTTCCTGCCTGGGGCCAGATCACTGGTGAACTGCAGTTTCTGCGAGTTTTGTGCAAATTTCTCTAAGCGACTGGAGAAGTGTCTCTCTCGCAGCTCTACAGAGCACTCTGCATCTCTTACTCTTGCACAGTGCTCTTCCCCATCACCCTCTTAAGAGAGGTGGCTGCGCCCTCACCCCATGGCTCTGCCAAGGGAGACCGGACGACGCACCTGGGAAAGTAAACCACACAGGCAACCGTCTTCATCTTCTTCACGGTCTTCATCTTCCTTTGCCTCTCCTCCTCCCACAAGTAAGAAAAAGAAGTCACCCCTCCAAACGATAGGTGAACTCAGGCAGATGGAAAAGCTCTGGGCAGCTGTTTCACACCAAGAAGCGGTGCTGACAGAGTTACTGCGACTGCCTCGCCTGTCCCCTTGGGGACCCAAGTAGGTTACGAGCGCAGATTGACAACAGGAGGACATGCTGTCCATTGCCACCTCTGATTAGGGGTGCGAACAGAAGCTGGCATTCCTGTATGAGGACGTGGAGTCCGACAGCACACCCCCTGCGTTAGTGCACCGCAGACATCTGGGTCACGCCTTCATAGAGCCAATCAGACTGTGCGATTGGACTCCAGGCCCATGCTGTCTACTCTGTCGGATGACAGAGGACAGAGAATAGCCGCCTGTCTGAAGCTTTTCCAGCTCAACAGAGCGCTTACAGTAATGACATTCCAGAGACTTCTGGGCTTAATGGCAGCAACTTCCCAGACCCTTCCTCCTGTGCACGTGTCCTCTCCAAGCCTAGTGGAATAACAGAGTTCTTCCGAGGAGCTTTCTTGGTGGACACAACCTGCCCGTCTATGTCTAGGCTTAGCACTGGGCAGCATTACCAGAAGGGAGGTCCATCAACACAGATGCGTCCAGCCTCAGCTGGGTCGCTATGTGGAATGGCAGGGGTACAAGGTAGGTCCACATAATATTTTGGAGCTGCAGGCAGTTTATCTGGCCTTTTTTTGCAGGAGGTTCAAAGGAGAAACATGCTTGTCCGGACAGACAACACTACCATGGTGGTTTATATAAACCACCAGGGCAGCCTCAGGTCTTCCAGTCTCCATCGTGTAGCCTGCAAGCTTTTGCTCAGGGCACACAAACAACACCTCACACTGCGGGCAGCACATCTGCCGGGATGATAAAGGCAAGATTTGAACCCTAACTAGTCATACTTTCACTCCAACTACATAACTGCTATGTTACACAGTTGCACATCTTAACCCTTTCAACAGACTAGGCTACTGTTTACATTTATCCTATCCAAACGGCAATACATTGCCTCAATATAGGTTGAACAGTTTTGCTATTCCTGTAATGTTTGTGTGTTATTATCCATTAAGAGAAAAAAGAAGTGATATCTGAAACAAAAACACATTGGAAATGTGGAAAAACGGCAGGTTATCAAAAGTGCCCAGCCATTTAAAGTGGAGATATCAAAATCACAAGCCAAGTTTCAAGAAACCATTGGGGCAACCTTGCCCAGCAAGTAGGCACAACTGTAAAACCAATGGGGGCCAAGGTTGTCCCAGTTGACACCTCTTAGTGGTACAGTGTTGTAATTAGCATGCTAACTTTGTTCGATTCTACATTTTAAAAAATAGACCACAGTGTCACACATTATTGGTAAGCCATTTTCATGAAGTCACCCTACTCCCACATGAAACATATTTTCAAAATACAGGTGCACTCCACTTATAACGGATCCTGTTAGAACGGAGTTCCGTTTACAGTTCATTGAGTGTCCACATGTCCCTGCCAAACAACATTAGTTTTAATGGGGAATTATCTGGTTTATAAGGTATACACTGTTTTAATACATACAGTTTTGCTGTCCACAGGCAGATATATGTTTTTTTAATATGTACAGTTTTCCTTTTCCACAGACAGGGCTTTTGCTTTTAATATGTATAGTTTAGTATAAACATTACTGTTTAGTAAGTAGTTTTCCTGTTCCACAGATAGATATTTTGCGCAAATAAGGTACAGTACATCCAGGACAGTAAATATAAATAGACAGACAGACTTGTAGTCAGGCAGGAAAAACAGTTGGTTTTTACTTTTATTCTTCTATGTTTTTGTTGGCACAGTCGTTGTACAGTTTAAATGTATAACGTATACAATTTTAATTAAATTTGGAGAAAATATGAATTCATAGAATTGTACTGCTTATTACATTGTACAGCATGTTCTGTATAAATAAGCCCTTGTTCTTTGGCAGTTAAGCTTTCGTGTATTGTTTATGTTTAAGGTACTTATGTTTGCAGTTAGATACAGCATTTCAAATTGTGTTTACTACGTACTTTGTTTAAGGTACTGATTTCCATTGTTCCTTGGAGTCCATTATAAGTGGAGTGCACCTGTACAATAATCCATTCATATGAAATTACTGCCAAGCCACTATGTCTTTACTTAACTTTTCTTCTGCTCTTTGCAGTATTCTTTTCTATTTTTAATTGTTGTGTCTGGCAAGTTGTATTACATTTATGTTATAACTGTGTGTACAGTATTTACCTGCTCACTAAGCTACAGTATGTTTGTTTATACTGGTTATGGAGGAGCCACAAGGAATATTGTCATGACTTAGAAAGACTGGGGTACAACACTACCCTTTGGTACCCCATGGTGTTTAATTCTTTTGGGTGATTTCTGCTAGAATGATCCAACTACAATTTATTCCTTATAGGCATAGTTTACTTTTTGTAAAAAGAAAAAAAAAGTAAAATTTAGTAACTGGTTTGACTACATTTGAATGCATACATTTCAGTGCTGTGCTGTGAGTTTGGACAAGGGATTGTGTACAGTGCAGTATTGTACCGTACTATAGTGAGCTGGGATTGGAGCCAGTGATGGATATGGCTGTCTGTCCTCTCTGAGGTATTATAGTATAACTGAGCTGGGATACACTTTATAGGCTTCAATATGTCAACACAAACAGACTTTTATCGTTTTTGTTGAATCTTCTTTAGCAGCCGTATCTATCCCAGGTATATTTGGTTATTACACTGTTTACCTTCAGGAGTCCTGAGGGTGATTTAATTGCACAGTAACGTATCAAGTTTTTATGCAATTTAAGCATCTTCATTCATGGATTTTTCCCATTACTAATTGTGACAGTACAGAAAATAATAAGTGATGTCCACTAATATTCCTAGCTGTTCTCCGCTTTACATCTATTATTATTATTATTATTATTATTATTATTATTATTATTACAGTACATGTATAAAGTGCCTATTTTATAGCACATTGAAGTTTCTAATAATGAGGTACAGTCATTGAAACTTTGCAGAATTGAATTGCGTACTACCTTTTTGATTTTAAAAATAAAACCAAACAATAATATGGTGCTGTTAATACCTATTTAAATAATTTTGTATTACTTTTAGCTTGTATTTTTTCCAATCAGAAGCCTTTTTTTTTTTTTTTTTTCCATTTTGAAGTTCAGATAATGAAGCTCTAGCTTTTGGTTTCATGGGTTTCAGAATTAGGGGGTGAGTAGGTTTTCATTATTCTGTAAATCCATGAACGGAAACAAAAACATCAGTTCAACAGCACAGCAAAGGATAGCAAGCATAGCATCGTTGTTGTCATGTGTATTGTTAGCAGAAACAGACCACTTTTAATAAATGAGGCATTTGGCACAGATATTTTTTATTTATTTTTTAATCAACTGTTAATACCAGACGAGCCTACGTAAACATTGACAATCTTTGTTTCTTTTAGTGCTACAGTGTACATGTGTACAGTTAGAAAAGAGTTAAAAAAATTAGAAAGAAACTCTGTAATAAAAGCATTTCAGGTTTTGTATTGGTAAAAATTTTATTTAACACATTTGCGTAGTTGCGTGCAGTCTGGTGTGAAATTGTCAGTACTAGCGTAGTTTGCCAACCTTGCAGCACAGATACAGAAGGTGATTGCAACTACTGTATAATTGCATTTCTAGTTCAAAGAGGATAGTTGATTTAATCTAAACCTGGAAAGATTCCTTTTGTCCTCCTTTTCATGGTACATCTATAAAAGATAATTGTTTGCACACTCTCATCAAATGATGCAAGCATGGGATTCCTTGTTGAAGAAATCTTGAATTTAAACAATATTCTCACTGGGTTTGTTACAGTATCACTTGAATTATTTTCATTGTGCTTCAAATGAAAAATCCTAGGGAATGTTGACAGTATGTGGGTGAAATACAGTATGTGTAAAGTGGTTGCTAGAATACCTGTCCTTGGCATCTGTGGAGACTAGAAATGCACTGTCTGGTTATATTACTTTCCACTGTTTATAGACTGTAACCCAGTATTCAGTGATTTTTCTCTATAGAAGATCCAGGACTGAAAACTAAAAAAATTTGAAGGTCCCAGAGAACATTTTGGGGGTCCCAATAAAGTAAAAGTCTTAATGTTATGGTACACAAATGTTTTTTTTTGTCTTCATTTATTAAAGTTTTGACCATTTTTTAACAATAAGAAACACAAACAATGTTTTCTGTCTAAAAAGAATTAAGACCAAAAAGCATAATAGAATCCACAAAAGCAAAATTTCATAAAGATCAAAGGACAAGCAACCGTTCTACTCAACCAGACGTCCCCCACTGCATGCTCTCAATATTAAATGACACCAAATGCTCCAGATTTGCATAAGGATGCAGTCAAGTGATTATATATAATATGTTTAATGTTATTTCTAATGGTTTTTCCATGTCTGTATAATACTGTTAGTGTTATTATGATGATGATGATGATGATGATGGTAGCAAGAAATCTACTGTTGGCATGCAAGCAGTGAATACTTGTTTTGAATTCAAAACAAAAGCAAATGCCAAGTACAAGAACAGCTAAATATTAACATAGCTCCTACAAATCTTTATTTTTAACTGTTTTGATACGAAGATGAATTAATTTCCCAAGCTGCTCTCTTTTTTAACATGATGCACATTGTACGCCTCGGACTAAACACAAGCCTCATGCTTTACTTATCCAGGTGCATTATGAGAAGACTGATGCCTGAGTGCTGCCCCTAGTTAAGAGCTGTAAGATGGCCAAGCCTGGGACTGACAGGGACGGCACCATGGTAGAGAAACAATCTGGAAGGAAGGTAATAGGATTTTAATTTATTATGAGGTTAAAAGGGGAGGTTCTGAAATGTAAAGGGGATTGTGTTTTTTTTTTTTTTTTCAATTTAACGGTTCGTGTGTCAGCCAAAATTGCCTCTTAGTTTGAATGTTTTCCTTTAATGCAATGTCCATTTAAAGTGTTTTTGGTTATCACTGCCAATATCAATATTAAATAACGTAACCCACACTGGACACTAGGTGTTCACATAAATAAAAGATGTGTGCCTGTAATCAATTAATCAATCAGTCAATCAGTCTTTATTTTATATAACACCTTTCATAGTGGACTACCATCACAAAGCGCTTTACAAGATGCAGTAGCAACAAGAAAATCCATAATACTTTAAATACAGAGAAATGCATAATACATGATATACAGAAAATGAATAAATAAACAAATAAATGCATAATACATTAAATACAATGGAAAATGCGTAATTCATGATAGTAGCATAATACATGAAATAGTAGCAGCAACACAGCAGCTAATAGCAGATAAAGAGCATGGAAAGCAAGAGAGAACAGGTAGGTCCTGAGAGTTTATTTAAAGCGAGCGAAGGCGGGAGCATCACGCACCAAAGCTGGGAGAGAGTTCCAAAAAGTCAGAGCCATGAAGCTTAATGAGCGTTCTCCAAGTGTGGTGCACTCTTGCTTGGGGATAACAAGCAGGCCAGAGTCGGAAGATCTCAGCTTAAGGGCAGGGACATAGTGGGTCAGCAGGTGACCAGGAGAGTTTTGAAAATAATCCTGAACTTTACAGGTAGTCCGTGCAGCTGGGCAAGACGGGGGGTGATGTGATCACGTTTTTTACATCTGGTAAGGATCCTGGCAGCGGTATTCTGAACTAGCTGCAGTTGGTTTATGGTGCATGCCAGGAGAACTCCATATAGAGAGTTGCAGCAGTTGAGTCGAGAGGAAATGCATGGCAAAGTATCTCCTCATCTGGGAGGGAAAGGTAGGGACGGACTTTGGAGATGTTTCTAAGATGGTAGAAGGAAGATTTGACCACGGAGGAGATGTGGGCATCAAAGGAGAGGTTGCTGTCAAGAAGTACACCAAGGCTTCGTACTGTGAGGGAAGGCAGCAGCAGACAGTTTCCGAGGTTCAGGGCAGCTATATTGAGGTTCTTAAATTGAGTTTTAGATCCTGCTAGGAGGAGTTCAGATTTGCTAGTGTTCAGCTGAAGAAAATTGTCAGACATCCAGGCCTCGATGTCTTGAATGCAAGCTGAGAGCCAGACCATGGCAGAGGGGCTTCCAGGGTCGAGTTTTAAGTAGAACTGAGTGTCATCAGCATAGGAGTGAAACATGAGGCTGTGTTGGCAGAAGAGGTGACCCAGGGGAAGCATGTAGATATTGAAGAGAAGGGGCCTGTGGCAGGCTGGCGAGTGGATAGAGGCCCAGAGACAGACTTCAGTTCAAACAAATATACTTATTATAAATAAACACAAAATGAAAGGGCACAAGGGCCAAAACAAAGCAATTTAAACACAAAAAAGATCAAAAGCAAAACTTACAAAAATAACAGTTTCCAGGCTGGGCAATGCCTTCACTGGATTCAAACTTTCTACACAACCAAAAAAAACCAACCTGCTTCCTCAGCTCCCTCTTCCCAAATGAGAAGCAGAGGCCTCCTTTTATATCAGGTGGCTGGGCGCTGATTGATCGTTAATCAACCTAATCAACTAATCAACCCCAGCCACCTGAACATAATAAACCCAGGCAGGTAGGGGAAGTTAACCCCATCCCTGCCAATTTAAAGGGCAGAGCTTTGCTCTGCCACACACCTCCCCCCATGTACAACGTACACCGGCCGCAATCGGCCAACTCCCCCCTTCCCCCCACCCTCCCCACCCCCCTCCCCCCAAGAGTCCAATTATGTCCCTTGGGTGGGCTGTTATGGTGGGTGGTGGTGGGCGGGGTTGATGTCGGAGCCCCCAAGCCTTCTTTGGTTGAGGCGGCCCGGCTCCCTCTGGTGGCGGAGGCGGCGACGGCGGCCCGGCTCCCTCTGGTGGCGGAGGCGGCGACGGCGGCCCGGCTCCCTCTGGTGGCGGAGGCGGCGGCGGCGGCGGCGGCTCCCTCTGGTGGCGGAGGCGGCGACGGCGGCGGCCCGGCTCCCTCTGGTTTCAGTTTTCATTTGCTTGTTCAGCTATCAAAAAGGCACAAGTAAACCTCATGTTATTACTTTATGAAAATGTGTCGATGGCCACTGTTTACTGTGAAGAAATGGCGGCGGCGGCGGCCCGGCTCCCTCTGGTGGCGGAGGCGGCGGCGGCGGCCCGGCTCCCTCTGGTGGCGGAGGCGGCGGCGGCGGCCCGGCTCCCTCTGGTGGCGGAGGCGGCCCCTCCCTCTCGGGCTCTGAGAGCGGCGGCGGCTCCTCCCTCTCGGGCTCTGAGAGCGGCGGCGGTGGCTCCTCCCTCTCGGGCTCTGAGAGCGGCGGCGGCTCCTCCCTCTCGGGCTCTGAGAGCGGCGGCGGCTCCTCCCTCTCGGGCTCTGAGAGCGGCGGCGGCTCCTCCCTCTCGGGCTCTGAGAGCGGCGGCGGCGGCTCCTCCCTCTCGGGCTCTGAGAGCGGCGGCGGCTCCTCACCCCTCTCGGGCTCTGAGAGAGCGGCGGCGGCTCCTCACCCCTCTCTGGCTCTGGGGACGACGGCAGCTCCTCCTCCCTCTCTGGCTCTGGGAGCGACGGAGGCTCCTCACCCCTCTCTGGCTCTGGGAGCGACGGCGGCTCCTCACTCCTCTCTGGCTCTGGGAGTGACGGAGGCTCCTCCTCCCTCTCTGGCTCTGGGAGCGACGGCAGATCCTCCTCCCTCTCTGGCTCTGGGAGCGACAGCAGATCCTCCTCCCTCTCTTGCTCTGGGGACTAGGTGGCGCTATCCCACTTCTGACACCAAATGTGGCAGGCTGGCGAGTGGATAGAGGCCCAGAGACAGACTTCAGTTCAAACAAATATACTTATTATAAATAAACACAAAATGAAAGGGCACAAGGGCCAAAACAAAGCAATTTAAACACAGAAAAGATCAAAAGCAAAACTTACAAAAATAACAGTTTCCAGGCTGGGCAATGCCTTCACTGGATTCAAACTTTCTACACAACCAAAAAAAACCAACCTGCTTCCTCAGCTCCCTCTTCCCAAATGAGAAGCAGAGGCCTCCTTTTATATCAGGTGGCTGGGCGCTGATTGATCGTTAATCAACCTAATCAACTAATCAACCCCAGCCACCTGAACATAATAAACCCAGGCAGGTAGGGGAAGTTAACCCCATCCCTGCCAATTTAAAGGGCAGAGCTTTGCTCTGCCACAGGGCCCAAGAACAGATCTTTGGGGGACGCCACAAGTGACTGAGTCCAGCAAGACCAATATTAATTGGCATCACACATGCAGATTTTACTTAAAAAAAAAAGTAATATAAATATGTGTCTATATTCACAATATAATAAAACTGTCGTTCCCAGTAAGTAATCATTGTCATTGCCTTTATACAGCCTGCATAACTTTACACCATCTGTTGAGGTGGTGTAAATTTTGAAAATAATTCTGTAACCGTCTTGTTAGCGAAGGTACATGATTGGATTATATCAGCGGAATGAAAAGCTATAATCAGATCAGCCACGTAAATAGAAGAGATCACAACTGTTAAATAGTATTTCCTTGTAAAATGTGTTAAACCCAACTATAATTTAACATAAATCTACTTCAGATATATGAATCAAAAGTTGTGCATGTTAAAAAAAAAGTTTGTTATATTAGTGCTAGCTTGCTATTTGTATTGGAGATGTCTAGCTTTACATAGCTCAGTAGGTTATAATAATTGTGAGGAAATGCACTTATCTTGGGTATAGAGGGGTCTGTTTATTGCAAGTGTGACATACGTACACACAGACGGACAGATGTGTATCTAGAGATCTGTGATTACACTAGATGCAGACCTCTCTTTTTGTTTTTGAAATAGCTTGTATCTTTCTGTTTCCCATATGAGATTTTTGTGGCTGTAGCTTTGACAGTAATGTGGAAAGAGCATCATTGAAAAGCCTCGGGCCACCATCTAGCATTTCCAACACAAGGGTATTAAGAAGCACGGATTAGTCTGTTTATTGCATGGCCCACTGAAATTAACATTGGCTGGTATAACTCGGAACCTTAGGCAGAACAGCATATACATATTTGTGCATAGTGAGGGGAGCAACTCGGTTAGAGCACCACAACTAGCTTAGACTGATGAAAATTGTGAAATGTTACAAATTATATTGATACTCCCTGCATTAGATATATTTTTCCAATGGATTATTAATGACAATGGAAATGTAAAATATGCATTTCTATTTAGACAGAGAATCCATGGGTTGCTTCCCTTTTATAATGTACACCCAAGGCTTCTCATTCTTGTGTAATGCCCACCTCCTGTATGCAACCCTATCAAAAACACTATACTGTATTATACTATATAGTAGTGCTGGGACAAATATCCAAATATTCAAACAAATATTTTTGACATTTATTCATATATAAAAATCAGATGTTTGGTATTAGCTAGAAATGACAAAAATACCTTTCACTTATCTACCGCATCACCAGAAGTTTCGCAACAGTTTGAAAAAATGGCAAATGAAAATGAGCTCTGTGTGATGTGTATTTAATAGATTAAAAAAAAAGGATAAACACAGCAGCTCTTGAGCCTGTATTTAAAATTTTTAGACAGCAAAAACAAACCAGATTATGCAGAATCTCACGGGACAGAAAAAAGCAAGCGCGTAATTCTGAAATGCCTCGTTTAAATAGTGCCCAGCTTGCCCAATGTTAGTGACTTTTGTATAGATTTCATATTTTTTTGCGGCGACTTTGTTACATGGAATGTAATTAATGAGAACCAAAACGGTGAGTTTTTTTCCCCTTCATTTTATAACACTATTTCCATGTTTTTATTTTATTTGAAAAGTTTAAGTTAAATTTCAGTTTTCATTTGCTTGTTCAGCATCAAAAAGGCACAAGTAAACCTCATGTTATTACTTTATGAAAATGTGTCGATGGCCACTGTTTACTGTGAGAAATGGCAATGGCAAGAAATGAAAAAAAAAGTTAAAAAAATTAATTAAATGCCTTGTCAACTGCTATTTGGCATCCTTTGTTTTATAGTTAATTCACTGGGGTAAAGTAAGGACTACACAACGTGTTCTTTACTCCTGTGATATTTTTCTGCTTTAACGTGTTGCATACTGTAACGTCTTGCTGTAAAATAAAGGCACACACAGGGGCCACGCCCCCTGCCCCTGCTGCTATGCTGTCTTTGCCTGCGTTCTGAGCAATACAATGGCTTTTATTACTTTTTGAAAACGAACAAATATTTAAATTGAGTGAATATCCGGACATGAAAATTCCATGTTTGTCACAGCACTACTTAAGTGATAGAGCCCGTCGATGCAGACTCTACCGTGTGGTATATAACCGCGACTGGAGTTATGCGTCCCAAGCCGAAGGAGGGGGGACCACGAAAGTCCAGCGCCCAGGCGGGGGGACCGCGACAGTCCAGCGCCCAGGCGGGGGGACCGCGACAGTCCAGCGCCCAGGCGGGGGGACCGCGACAGTCCAGCGCCCAGGCGGGGGGACCGCGACAGTCCAGCGCCCAGGCGGGGAGACCGCGACAGTCCAGCGCCCAGGCGGGGGGACTGCAATAGTCCAGCGCCCGAGAGGGAGCTGTTCCCACTTCCAAAAGCAGAGGAAGAATGCCTGCTGACCCCATCTCCACTAGCAGAGGAAGAATGCTTGCTGTCCCCATCTCCACCAACAGAGGGTGAATGCTTGTTGGTATCACTTTCCCCACTGTCACCACCTGAGGAGAGGAGCAGGAGCTGCCTCTGCCTCCATCACCACCAGGGGGAGAGCAGCAGGAGCTGCCTCTCCCTTCACCAGAAGGACCAGGACGTGATGCTGCCATTCCTCAGCAGCCACTGCATAGTCTGTTGAGGGGAATATGGCGGAAAACAGCCTGGCCGCAGTGGCCACGAATAGGGCTAGCACCGCCTCTGCCACAGTGGCCAACCACAGCACCATGACTGGTCCTGACTCTGTCACCGCCCTGGGATGCCTGCCTCGCATCGCCTGGGGTTGCCTGCTGCTCCGCATCGCCTGGGGTTGCCTGCTGCTCCACCTCGTTGGTGGAGCCACCATTCACAGGGTATTAGGGAGAAGTGGAGCTCCCGCTGCCACCTCTATAACCAGGGGCTCCCCACCGGAGTTCGCCACCCAAAAATCCGCTGCTGCAGTCGCCTGGGGTCGCCGGAACTGCTTCGCCTGGGGAGGTGAGTTCAGGGTTGCCTGCCTGTCATCACCCGGGGCATTGAGTCCAACTGCAGCACTTTTGCTGCTGGAAGTACTTTGGCCGGAGCCCCACAAAAGGGAGCTGTCGGCTACGAAGAAGGGGGAGGTCGGGGGACCACCTGCCCCCGCAGCCTTTCCGCTGCCAGGACTACCATGGCTGAATGGGTCAGTCTGGCAGCTGTCCGCAGCTGCCAGGGGTACAACGGGATAAAGCAGCCTTTCCGCTCCAGGACTGTCCCGGCTCAGTCAGCCTGGCCACTAGGGGTGTTGGATTGGGAGGAGGATGTCCCACCATGGCCACCCCCATGGACCATTGCTCTCCCTGTTTTTGGGCAGGAAATACGACTGGGACTTTGAGACTAAGGGGGGAGGTGGCCATTGAGGCCATGCGTGCTACGCACAAGGGGCGGGGGGGATAGGAGGATATGCGGCAATATTGCCACACCCCTGTGTGTATTTCTGTGTTGTATGTTGCGTGTAGTGTGTTAATGTTGGTGTGTTGTAGTTGGTACGCAAAATATAATATGGGTTATGCACACAAGTGTTTAAAATTAATATTTGTATTTAGGCACGAGGATTGCACAGCACTTCACATGCAGGTAAAATGTAATAATATGTAAGCACAGGAAATTGCACTTCATTAATTCACGTGCAGTTGTACCGAGACTCCAATTGAATGATTGATTAGCAATCGAGTCTCGGTACAGCTGCATAAAAGCAGCATGTTTTCACTCACTTGGGGCTGTGTGTTCGATAAGTGGAGAATGGGTGTGGAGAGGATAGAATTTAAAACGAGAAAACTAAACAAAGTAAATATATAACCGTTGTTTTGACTCACCGTCTGTTAGTCCACTGTTTGTTTAAGTGTTAGTCTGTTTTGTTTGTCTGTTTATTTTAGCGTCAAGTGCCGTGTCCTGTTTTTTTGTACAACTGTTTTATTTTCTAATAATAATAAACCGCGCAGCAGTGCATTCATTCATCATTTCATCATGCAGTACTGTGTTTCTTCTGGTCTGTCCCCACTACAGCTGTCTTTGTCACAGTATTGCACAACCCATATATAGCCCCCAGTATTGAAAGAGGGTTAGCCAGTATTGTAAACAATGATGGTAATATATATTAGACATACTGTTTAAGACTAAGATCCCAAAAACTATTAAGATAAAGTGGCCTATATTTAAAAAAAATATACGTATTTATTCAGTTTGCATAAAAAAAAGTAGTTTGGTCACTTTATATTATTTATTTATTTTAAAATCAGACATTTGTTTATTTCATGCATTTATTTAAAACAATAAAGTGAACCCTCATAGAGTAATTTACTGTCCAGTTTAGACACTATGTGAGTAAAATGCAGCATTACCTTGAAGCCATGAGTACTTTCAGTAAATACTGTATGTACTTCAATGCTAACTTATGGGATATGCATTAACTATAGCCTTAGATTTTAACTGTAATGTTACTTTGAACTACTGTATTTGGTCTTAGAATAAAAACATTAAAATATTATTTGCTTTGGTCACCACAAACAATATGGCTATGAAACAAAATAGCACAAAAACAGATTTTTTTTTTATTTCTGTGCTGCAGAGGGAGTATGCGTAACAAAAGGCCTGCATGTACATACTATATATTTATAAAGAAATGATAATATTGTATTCCTTATTGATCTCCTTGCTATAGTAATATAAAGCATCCCGACTCTCCAAGCACAGAAATTCAATTGGCAGGTTAGGTTGCTAATCCAGTAGCTTATCCACCAGTCACAAACCTGCATTGTAAGTGACTGCATTCAACCGTAATTTCGCATGCAGTATATTCACAATTGACCATTGAGACCTCAGGAACCAAGGAAGTACAAGAAGCTTGATAATATGCGAAGCTGTGCTGCAAAATTGATATGCATGTTGGTTACGCATTAAATATCATGCGTAATTCATTTTTTTGCAATGCGTAAAACACCCAGTAGGCAGCTTAACTGGAGCACTGATTATTCTGTTATAATATAAACATTTCTGTTTTTGGCAGACAAGATATGAAAGGGAATGGGACTTCGTTCAAAATGATCAACCCTTAACATGCAGACTGAATTGCTTTGTAGTGCTGTTACTACCAGTCGATAAATCTACACCTTCTATAGTGGGATGGAAAGTAACATTTAGGTCTACTTTATTTGTTGAAATGGAAAGTAGCAGTACAGGCTACATCAAGTCACATTAGACTTGGTCATCTCTGCACCAAGTTATATTCTATAACAAATTCTCAACCATTGGTCATGTATAATGTGCAAGAAGGATTGAAAGTAAATGTAAAACTGTAATTCTCTCAAGCAGCCTGCATTTTTCACAGCACTCTTGATGGGAAAAAAAAAAAAAAACTTGTGTGTCAAATATAGGATTGTCCTTGATGTTTGGACAGAAGTAAGTTAGCAACATTTATTTCCTAATAAATATGTATTTAAAATCTTACCCTATACATAAAACAAGTTTTACACATGTGTTTTTATGCTTATTAATGTTTAAACTGGGTTTTCTGATTTGTTACAAACAGTTAACAATCGGTTACAAATGTTTAAAATGTGTAACTAAAGTTTTTAAACGTTTAGGAAATTAAAAACACTCCTAACACACCTGTATTAAAATGCTTCTTAAACAGGCACAAACCCAAAACAATTCTGAATACACTTTTTAAAAACACAGTGAAATTTGTGTACAGCTTTGGGTGAATTTATGACTTTTGTTTACACGTTAAATGTTGCATAAAAGCATTAAGACAAAATTGGGGGGTAGGGGGTGATACATATGCGATCACCTAAAGGGTTAATACATTCCTTATATTTTGAACAAAAAATTAATATGTTTAAGTGTAGTGAATTAATAGGCGACTCTTATTTTTAAGACCACTGTGTAAAAAAAATTAATTAAAAAAAATAAGAGCCTGCAGGTTGCAAAAATAAATAGCTTTAATTTGAATGTATTAAAATCAAATTATGTATTTTATTTTATTTTAATTACTGTAAAAAAAAAAAAAAAAAAAAAGAAATTAAAAAAAATCCTGTATTTGTAGTTCTGTTTCTCAAGCAGTGAAACAAAGAAAGATTAGCGTTGAACGTTCTGACAGCTGTCTGCCCTGTAGGTAGCAAGGAAGCAGTTTTTCTCAGATTAGCAAATCTTTCCATGACAGGGAAATGTTCTTATCAGTCAATTTTTATTTTTTATAGCGCCTTTCATAGTGAACCACCATCACAAAGTGCTTTACAAGATGCATTAACAAGAAGAAAATCCATAATACTTTAAATACAGAGAAATGCATAATACATGCTATACAGCAAAAAAAAAAAAAAAAAAAAAAAAAAAACATGATAGTAGCATAATACATGCATAATATATGAAATAGTAGCAGCAACACACAGCTAATAGCAGATATCAGGCTTAAAAACCATGGAAAGCAAAACAGGTCGGTCTTGAGAGCAACGGTGGGAGCATCATGCACCAAAGCTGGGAGAGAGTTCCAAAGAGTCAAAGCATGAAGCTAAACGAGTGTTCTCCAAGTGTGGTGCACTTTTGCTTGGGGATAACAAGCAGGCCAGAGTCGGAGGACCTCAGCTTGCAGGCAGGGATTCAGCGGGTCAGCAGGTTGAGGAGGTATTCGGGACATTGTAGGTGAGCAGGAGAGTTTTGAAAGTAATCCTGAACTTTACAGGTAGCCAGTGCAACTACTTAGCCATACCAGAATAAATCATGTACTCTTTCTTGTTAAATTGCAACCTGCACCTGTAATATATTTACTTTTAAAAGTGCAAGTGGATTATTTTTCCGTAGTTATTTTTTAAAAAATCCACTGGCCTGTCATGCGTGGAGGCTGCAATCTTATTCATACTGGTGGTAATCCTCAGAAAGGAAAGATGTGCAAAAGGTTAATCAATACTGTGTAGTGTGTACTGCCAGTTGTTAGTTGCAACAACTGGCAGTACACCTCACCCCCACCAGTAGTGGAATATTATAAACCACCTAATGTAAAATGCATCTATTCTGATTTATTTACTAAATCTATGGACATTGTTTTTATTCTGTTGCATTACTAAAATTCCAGGTGAACTTATAGAGAGGATTTTGAGTAGAGCATTAAAAACTTTGTTTTTTTTATGTATTTGAAAATGTCTGTTCCTGAAGGGTACAGTTTTACTGTAATTTTCTAAACCTATCTGAACACCAGAATCCTAATTTTGAGCAGAGATGCAGATGAAAGTCAAATTCCCTCAAAGCTTTACACAAATTTCATTGTGTTTTAAAAAGTGTCATTCAGAATTGTTTTGGGTTTGTTTCTGTTTTAAAAGTATTTTAATACAGGTTTGTTAGGAGTGTTTGGTTCAGTTTTAATTTCCAAAACATTTAAACCCTTAATTGTATGTTTTAAACATTTAAACTGTTTGTAACCGACCAGAAAACCCACAATTAAAACATTAATAAGCATAAAAAAACACATGTGTACAATGTGTTTTATGTGTAGGGTAAGATTTTAAATACATATTTATTAGGAAATAAATGTTGCTAACTTACTTCTGTCTAAACATCAAGGCCAATCCTATATTTTTGACAAACATTTTAGACAAAATCTAAGAAAACAAAACATTTACCACCTATCTTATAATTAATCCTCCTATTAGGTTTGGGTCTGTTTGGCCCGAATCTATTTTCCAATTAGCTTAAAAGCTATTTTTCTTTTCATTTTCTGTATAATATTTTATGACTTTTCCTAAGTTGGGGTCATGAACTTATACACAGAAAACAACCTTTGAGATGTTTATTTTTTTGTAGAACAGGTCATGTATACAAATAAGTTGTTTCGGGTCAGTGTGACCCGTGGCATTTATCGATGTAGATTTATGTGCAGGAATAAACAAACTTCTTTAATTTGTTATTATTGTTATTATTATTGTTACATTTGTATTATTATTTCTGGGAATGAATGCACCTGTCTGGAGATACTGGAGAATAATAAAAAAAAAAAATATATATATATATATATATATATATATATATATATATATATATATATATATATATATAGACATACACATATAGACACACACAGCCTAATTTTCTCTGTCAGTATTGCAACAGCATCTCATTGGTAAAGACATTCCAAAATGAGGACCTCCCAGGTTGGCAGTCAAAGAGGTTTTTTCTCCGCTTCTGGACTAAAGGAGCATAAAAGAGTAAAACCCTTGCAAGTAAAAACATTTAATCAATTTAAGGCTGTTTTAAATTTGTTTGAAATTGCATCGGTTCAATATGACCCAAAACATAACAGACGTACCTAAATTCTGAACATAAGAGGGTTAAATGTTTAAATGTACTATTTTGTTTGAACCCTTTCAAGATGTTTAATGGAATCCTACTAATCCTTTCTTAGTTTTTTCAAGCTGTTTATCTGTGTTTTTTTGTTTTGTTTTGTTTTTTTCAGAATAAGGAAAAGATTTCAGCATTCAATAATACTCCAAAGCTGGACCGAAGTGACCTGTTGGGGAAGGAGGTGAAGCAGAAGTCTTCCATGAAACGCAAGCTTCCTTTTACCGTCAGTCCAACCAGAAATGAGGAAAGAGACTCGGATACAGGTGCTTACCTTTCTCATCTCTCTCTAGAAAAAACAGCTCCTGATGAATTTGCATTGAGCGCTCTTGTGTGTCAGGCTATTGAAACTTTCAGCAATACAGATACTACTGTATGTTGCATCACTCAGAATGTATGATTTCGGAATGTACACTTGATAGTTCAAAGGTTAAAGATGCAAATGACTGGGAGTCCCAGGTAAGGGTGAGTCAGTATGCAGGTTTACGGGTTACCAAGTTAAGAGTACATTACGGTATTGATGCTGTTTCTGTTCTGCTGCAGTGTAAATACTGCAATTATGGTACACAATGGTTAATGCTATGTTCATCTTTTGTTCCTGTGAACAAAGTGAAGGAAACGGTAATTTTCATTTGAACAACTTGCTGTTCCCTTTTGAGTATGAAATGCAACCATTACCGAATGGGTATTAACCTCTTTAAGACCTGAAACCTGAATAAATATGTCAAAGCTGCTCGCAGAGCCTCTGTGACACAGTCATGCCCGCTGCGAGGACATAAAAGGACTGCATGCACAGAACTCGGCGCCATTTTTCTTTCAAAGAACTGACCTGACAGGATAACCTATTCAGATAAGAATTTGTTACTTTTTTTAATTTTTTTTTACAATTTAACTGTGTTTTACATAAATCATATGTGATATTGCAAATAATCGTTGTATTAGTTTTAGTAATTACACGTATTTGTGCACTACTGTTGTTTGTTACATCCCGCTGTGGCCTTGTGCCCCGCTTGAAGCCGGTGACTTGAGTCATCCCTTCCCAGGGATCAAGCAACGTAAGTCGGTTGACTTTGTGCCCCCCCCCCCCTCAGGCTGCAATAACTATGGCTGGATTTATTTTATTCTCGTTTTGGTTTGACCTTGGCCAATATTACGACATGGTTTATATAATTTAAGTAATTGTATTACTGTATTATTGTATGAGAGACAAATTTGTCTTTCTCCTCATATTTTTCTGTTTTCACAGAGGCTATGCTCAGGCTTGTCTGCATTGCGTGTAGTGAGAGCAGCTGCTGGGCTCAGCGGCGCTGCGCAGGACCAAGAGGCTGCTTCGGGAATCCCTCACACAGCATCTCAATGCCGTTTTGGTGACAGCTTTTCCATCACCATTACGAGGGCTGTTAGTTTACTAAAAAGCAGGCTTTGCTCAGTCTTGTGTGGGCACTGACTGACCTGGTTTTGCCAGTAGCTTGCGATCCCTGTACATTGCTACCCGCGGTAACTGTGAACCGAGTAGACCTGTACCCAGGTAGAGAGGTCACCACTCCTTTCTCAACCTGGTACTGTACCGAACCGGGACTGAGGTTACCACACCAGTACAGTGCCACTACTGTACCATACCGAGCTGCTGCTACAGGCACCAAACTGCTACCGACCCATACCATCCCGGTTCCGTACTGTACCAACAGGTGTTTATATCCCCAGTCTGGTACCAAGCAGGCCTTGTTGACAGCCCTGTTGCTGTCTTTAGCTGCTGAGGCAGCAACTCTACATACTTACTTTACATTGCTTGCTATTTGCATAATGCCTGAGTTTTCCTGACACATGCAAGGCCAGCCTGTCTGTAGGCACTGGTAAACCACAGTTTCTCTTCCCCATCACCCTCTGTTAGAGAGGTGACTGCGTCCTCCCTCATGGCTCTGTGCCAGGGGAGAGCGGACAGTGCACCCCGGAAAGTAGCCCTCGTAGGAAGTCATCCTCACGGGCTTCTTCATCCTCCTTTGCCTGTCCTTCTCCGAGGAAGAGGAAGAGGAAGAAGAGTCACTGGTCCAAGTGTTTGGCAGACTTGGAGCAAATGGAGTGACTTTGGGCAGCAGTCTCCCACTAGGGAACTGTCCTCACAGAGTTGCTGCGTGAACGTTCAGCACCGCCTGCTCCGTCTGTCCCTTTGGGGTCCCAGGAGGCTAATAAAAACCTGCTCCGTCTGTCTAAACTGTTGGATGCCCCTATTACACCAGGGCATACCTTTAGTCTCAGAGGTATTGTTCAGAATTGGCCTGTGGCTGTTTACCAGGCTATAATAGGTTCAGCTGCCCAGCGCAGAGGCAAAAACCTCAAGCTAAACCACAAGGTGAGCAGTGACCTTAGTGTCTTACTGCTAGAGACCCAGGCCCCTTCTCAGGGAACCATTTGGAGTATTGGCATCAGTGTACCATGGACCATTCAAACCAGCTACTCTCTGTAGTTCAAGCACGGCTCCCCTTCCTTTCAGGGCATGACTCCAAAATCAGTCACAGACCCACAAGATGCCACAGTGGTGTCTCGGGAGATAGCAGCTGTGCTGCAAAAGCGGGCTATCCGTATGGTACACCCCCTCCAGTTGGTCTGCTCCAAATACGTTGGATGGTTGAGTGCAGAGGATAGTGGCCTGTTTCGAGCTATTTCAGCTCAACAGAGCTCTCACGGTAGTGACGTTCCAGAAACTTCTGGGCTTGATTGCAGCAGCAGTCAATTTATCGCTTAAAGCGGCTTTCTTGGTTGCAGTCTCCTCCGCAGAGTAGGTGCATGAGATGCAGGCATTCTGAATTGTGAAAGCCTGCTTAATTTTTGCAGAAGCCAGGAAAAAGGTTACACTCTATACCAATCCTGCTTTTTTGCCAAAAACTACTTGGCATTTCATGTCTGACAGAGAGCGGCAGCTCCGTGCTCTGTGTCTTGTGTGGGCACTAGCATATTATTTTGACAGGACGAAAAGCTGGAGGCAGTCGAAACTATTTTTTGTCTGCTATGTGGCAAAATCCTATGGTCAAGCCCTGTCTAGGCAGAGGCTGTCCAAATGGGTAGCAGACATGGTCAGGACTGCCTATGAGTGAGCCAACTTGCCCCCCCTCCAGAAAAGCTCACTACCCATTCCACCAGTGGCATGGCAACTTCATGAGCTTTATTCCAGGGTGCATCTGTCAAGGACATTTGCAATGCAGCAGTGTGGGCTACTCCCCATAGCTTTACTAGGTTCTACTACTAAGTGTCATAGATCCTCAAAACCCTGGCTTTGGGGTGTTAAGGGCAGCTTCCCAGTCAACCCTTACAACACAGGCATAGGGGTGAGTTTCTCACTCAGTTTTATAGCTGTAGCTACTTGTTACTGGGGTCCTGAATGGCACCGCACAAGGCATCCTCGGCTTAGCCTTATAGCATTCTGGTCAGGCAGCAATCTTGCGCTTGCAACGGCTTGGGGTATACGGACCCATTCGGTAATGGTTACATTTCATACTTGAAAGGGAATGTTAGGTTATTATCATGATCCTGGTTCCCTTTAATGGAAATGTAACCATTAACCTTCAAGGTCACAGCATCCATGATTGCAGCAGGCTTATCTTACTCAAAACTTATGCTGATTTCTGTGAGTGCAGTCCTTTTATGCCCTCAGGGGCGAGCAGCTTTGATATATTTATTTAGGTTTTGGGTCTTAAAGAGGTTAATACCCATTTGGTAATGATTACAGTTCTATATCAGGGAACCAGGGTTATGATAATAAGCTAACGTTGTTCAACATCCTGTACAAACAACACTACTCTGCTTTCTTACCTAGCTTCACTGGTAAAAATAAAAATAGATTTTTAGGCAGCTGGATTATTGCAGCAAAAACATAAATGTAACACAACTCTCCAAACACATCAAGATTTTTTTTTTAAAAGCACTGCAAAGAGCTGAAGAGGTAACAATACAAAGGTTTAGTCACATAACTATCTTCACTATCAGTGACAAATCCTTATGATTATGTTATAATGCTGCCTGATATAAGCTACAGTGATAGTGTGAAAAATGGTTCTCTTCTATTTTCAAAAAAAAGGTTTGTGTTTTTATAAGCAACATGAACGACCATTTCCTAATTCTGTTTACTATCAAACTAAACAGCTTTTATTTATCTTTTTGTACACTGCAGCACAGGATAGATCTTAGTAATAGTTAGAATACTACATTCTGTGACAGTATAAATTATATATTGTACAAATTTTATTCTGCTATATTTGGGACTTTTACATTAGTTTACAGTATTTCTCAATTTTTTGTAAGTTTTCATTTTATAATTTGCACAATTTTTACATTGATAATAAGATTACCATGTGTTTTTTTTTATGGTTATCGTACCGTGGAAATTCTACGCTAGCCCACCACTCATCCCTATGCAGACACACTGAAACCTGTTTTACGCATTCTAACAGACATGCCATCTGATGTTTTTCTGTTTTTGAGGTTCTTCTCCCTTTATACAGGCTGGGAAAATGGCAAGTCTGTGTGCAAACCATTTTCAGTAAGTGTTCCCAGCCTGCTTTATGTATGTGGTGCATTTTCTTCCCTGCTATCGTCCTTTTCCAATCTTTCTGCTTGCACTGTAGATTCAGATCCAGGACACACAAGTGAAACCTGGGGAGAAAGAGTAATCCCTCCTTACAGGACATACTCAGGTAAAACGGTTTACCAGTTTCGGCTGTTACTACCCAATAGTGCCCTTGCCTGCTAGAAGGTCGCTGTTTTAAATAAAGTGCTTTTCCACAGTTTCCGGTATATTTACAATTTGCATATTGAGATTGCTGGCTGAATTTAGTTTAAACTTGTGTTTAAATAGGTGGGACTATCCTACTTTTTTTTTATTCATTGTTTATTTTAACTTCTAATCTGGTAATCTGGCAAAACACACTCTACCTTAATATTTTTACTGAACACTGACTGCAAAAGAACCATTGATATGTTTCAGGTAAGTGCAATCTGCTGTCCTTAGTGTTTTTTGAACAGCTAAAGCCTAATTTTACTAAAAGGTTATTCAATATTTGTGTGTTTTTTTATTGCAGAGAAAGATGGCCCAGACAAGAAGAAAGTCAAGAAGGAGACAGGGAGCAAGAAGTCGGCTCCAGTCAGCATTCTGTTTGGGTATCCACTTTCAGAACGCAAGCAGATGGCGCTTCTCATGCAAATGACAGCAAGAGACAACAGTCCAGGTTATACCAACTATAATGTTTTTACTAAAATCCCTGAATACTTTAAAGGTGTAACTCTACTACATTTTGAGTTTTTTCAAATACCTAATAGGTTTCATGAAATGGAGATTATTGGAGTTTGATCATCTTCCCAGGGCTGTATATAGTAGTGTAATACAGTATGTGTAAATATGTGGGGTTTTTTTTGCAAACTTTAATTGATTTTCAGCAACATTTAAGGGCAAATCTGAAAAACAAGTAAAAAAGAGGTGCTCATATCTTTTAAGGTTGAGATGATTTATAGGGGTGTAAGGAATAATGTATCCATGAATCGTAACATTTATATATATATATCGTAATAATAATATAATATATTTTATATAGCGCCTTTCATAGTGGACCACCATCACAAAGCGCTTTACAGAGGTAGGCTGTGAACTGTGAATTATATGCAGAGTCACTTACAATAGACCAAAGGCACAACGTAGCACATTGTAGTTCAACCGGTGATCCTTGAATCAAGAAATGCAGTGCAGGGCATGAAGTTAAGGTCATGAAGGGCAAAAACATTGGCCGTGAAGATTCAAGGGCTCCAAGGCAGTTCTAGGGGGCAAAAAAGCAAAACATAAATTCAGTAAAACAATGGCATAGTAAAACAATGGCAACAGTAATAGATTGTGATAATGAGTCATTTTCTTGCAGAATGAGATTCATGAGAAATCAGTTGAGTTGTGAGAATGGGCCAGCTGACGCTGAGCAAGTTTGTGTATGAGTTGTAGATCAGATGTGCTGGTGCTGACAGACACTGGCGGCAATGAGTAACAAGGCAGAAACCACTGCTCACTAAGAAGAACATGAAAGCTCATCTCAAGTTTGCCAAAAAGCACAAGGATGATCCTCAAGAGTTTTGGAACATTGTTCTGTGGACAGATGAGTCAAAGTGGAACTTTTTGGCCAACATGGCCCCGTGATGTCTGGCGAAAACCAAACACTGCATTCCACAGTGAGAACCTCATACCAACAGTCAAGCATGGTGGTGGTAGTGTCATGATTTGGGGATGCTTTGCTGCATCAGGACCTGGACGACTTGCCATCATTGAAGGAACCATGAATTCAGCTCTGTATCAGAGAATTCTACAGGAGAATGTCAGGCCATCCGTCCGTGAGCTGAAGCTGAAGCACAACTGGGTCATGCAGCAAGACAATGATCCCAAACACACAAGCAAGTCTACATTAGAATGGTTGAAGAACAAGAAATTAAAAATTTTGGATTGGCCTAGATAAAGTCCAGACCTAAACCCCATTGAGATGTTGTGGCAGGACCTGAAACAAGCAGTTTATGCTCGAAAACCCACAAATGTCACTGAGATGAAGCAGTTCTGCATGAAAGAGTGGGCCAAAATGCCTCCACGGCGCTATGAGAGACTGATCAATAACTACAGGAAGAGTTTGGTTGCAGTTATTGCTGCTAAAGGTGGCGTAACCAGTTATTGAGTCTAACGGGGCGATTACTTTTGCACACAGGGGCATTGGGTGTTGCATAACTTTCTTTAATAAATAAATTAAATAAGTATAAAAATTTTGTGTTATTTGTTCACTCAGGGTCCCTTTGATCTAATATTAGATTTTGGTTGAAGAAATGATAACATTCAGTGTCAAAAAAATGCAAAATGTAGAAAATCAGACGGGGCAAATACTTTTTCACGGTACTGAACATTGGATTGTGACCTGCATATCATGATGTATATATATTTGATTGTGACCTGCAGATCATGACATATATTGGATTGTGACCTGCAGATGTTGATATATATATTTGATTGTGACCTGCAGATCATGATATATATTTGATTGTGACCTGCAGATCATGCTATATATTTGATTGTGACCTGATACATGGTACATTTCGTATTGTGACATGAGTGTATCATTACACCCCTAATGATTTTAATGTCTTTTCACTTCAAAATTGTTATATGTGAAATACTGTAGAGCTATAATAACTGATAAGTACTGGAATTCACCATTCATAAACGGAAATATTGTGAACTTACAGTTACAATTGATTACTGGTTTGTTCATTGTGTAACTACAGGAATTTGACCACTTTGAAATATCTGTATATTAAAATCATTTGGTCATATCTTGCCACTTGTGGTACAGTAATTTGCATTCTTTTTTTTTTTTTTAGTCTTATCCACTAGATTACTAGATAATGCTTGAATGAACACCTCCATGCTTTATTTAATTTTCTGTTGTTTAAGAAGTTAGTTGGTTAGTTGCCAGATACCTTCATCTTTAACCATGTGTTATTTAAATACTGCCTTGTGCATTAGAACACTTTATGAGGTTTGAGAATCTGTACATGAGCCATCTGTTACATATTTAAAGTTAATAGTCAGTGGATGCATAACTATATTAGACATCCAGACTACCTATACAAGCACATTTATATCTCAAGTGCCGAGGTTCCCAGAGTCAGCTAAATGAAGTGATGATACAGCAGCATGCACAGACGCTCACATTAAACAATTACTCTTCACACGACACCTTTGCCTTAAAATGGCAGGACAAGCATGAATGAAGCTTTCTATAACAAGCTTCATCAAAGAAAAAAATATATAAAATAGTCATGAATATGATTTTATTGAAGGTACGAGCACCTTTATTAAAGTATGTGAACATTTGAAGTGTTTTGTTATTGTCAAAACATTTTCATTGTTTTCTTATTATGAATAATTTTATCATTTTAAATGGTTATAAAATGTATGTGACAAAAATGCACCTTGGCAACATAATGGAATAAAAAAGTATAAACATGATGTGATAGTTAACATTTTCACCAAAAATATTGCAGTGCGAACATTTAGATTTCCATTTTTTTAATTGTATTGATCACCAAAAAAGAACCGCAATCAAGGTTGGGTCATTGGTGGTCAGAATTATATATTTTTTGTTTGTTTGTTTGTTTTAAAAATAACATATTAAACTACAGCTATTGGTACTGTGTTTGTGTTTTTTGGGGGGGTTATATTATATTCAAATGGCTTTTTACAAATTAAAAAAACAAATTTATAATACAATGGAGACATTGTAGTCGATTTGGCTATAAATCAATTTAACAACTTTCTCAGAAAAAATGGAGGTGTACACCAGAAATACCTGAAGACACCAATTCTTCAAAAAGGGGTAATTATGTGGAATTACTATCTCTGATTTGGGACTACGACAGCATGTTAAGCAATCACTTGTTAACATTCACAGTATTCTCGGGTACCTGTAACAAGACAAGGTTCTGATAGATTCAGAAGCACAAGGAAGCCAAGTACAAAGCTATGTACACAACCAATGTTCTCTGAAAATGTGTTACGTTTACTAAAATAAAAATTATAATAAAAATGCTTTTAAAAAGACCAAATTCCCATTGGCTTCTTTTGATTTATTAGTATTAAATTAAATTGATTGACAGTTCTAGTTCAAACTGATTAATAAAACCCAACTTGATTTTTTTCTGTTTTAAATCTAAATATAGTAGTACATGCCAAAGTCACTATAGCTAACCCCCATGGGACCTCGAGAAATGTTTGTTATAGCGGGGTGTTCACTATAATAAGGTATTTTTCTGTATCAGAATAATGACAAAAACGCTGGTACAGGCACACAGGATTTATTAAACTCAAAAGAGAAAGTAAACAAACGGGTCGTGTGACGCTGCCAACGATGATAAAGCACAGAGGACACATACAGAAGACTGTGGAAAAGGCAAAATAAAACACCAAAACTACAACTAAAAGGCGCCACACAAGGCGAGCACTAGCCTTACTTAACGAGGCATCCCGCTCCAGGAACCTGCTACACCTGATTGAGGACTGGCACAGCCAATCACTCGCTGCCCTTCCTCTCAACCAAACCTAGCAGGCAGCAAGTCTCAGTTGAGTGCCTGTGTGCAAACAATCATTTGATCAAACATAACAACTCCAAAAAGCATGTGAAACAAAACCATTTCCACATATAAATTACACCAACACTAATTTCTCCTTGTGCAGTGCAATCGCCGTGCTACAGGTATGTTTAAAAGAAAACAGTAAAGAAATGAAAAAGGAAAGAATGTACACTTACATGCTGAATACAGCAATCACATGTCCTTTCTCTTGAAAAAACTATCCAGTGTAGATTGCTCTTCACACACGTTGCGTGGTTGCAGTTTGTGTGAAGATGATGGACGGGCAACGATTGCATTCATCATGCATGTTCGTACTACAATAGGTCATCTTTGAATTAGTCAACCATGGTCTTTGTTTTCACTGAGAGAATAACACATTTGACACGGGAGAAAGTTCAGTGTCAGTCAGTACTGAGATCCTTGTATCCTGGTTGATCATGTATTTGATTATTCTAATAGGGCTAATTTGCATTGAACAAATTGGTTCTTTCTGTTGGGATCGTTAAAAGTGGGTGTTCGTTATAGTGAAGTTAGCCTATAGCATTTTTCCGGTTTGTCCGACAGTACTCCAAGGTGCTCTTATTATTTTTTGAGAAGTTTTTTTTTGTTTGTTTTTTTAATTTGGAATCATTAATTATTTTTTCTCATTTTCTCCCCAATCTGGAAAACCAATTACTATTATTTTTTTATTTCAACCCGGTTCACTGCTGCCACCCCTGTGTTGACTTGGGAGAGATGAAGATGGACACACGCATCCTCCGAAACGTGCAGTCAACCGCCAGCTACTTATTTCACTCTGCAGGCCTTCCATGCAGCCACCTCAGAGCTACAGCATTGGAGGACCACGCAGCTCTGAGCGGCTTACAGGCAAGCCCGCAGGCACCAGCCCAGTCTACTGGGGTCGCTAGTGCGCGGTGAGCCGACGACACCCTGGCCGACCTAAGCCCTCCCCACCTGGGCGGCGCTCGGCCAATTGTGCGCCACACCTGGGAAGTCCCATCCACGGTCGGCAGTGGAAAAGCCTGGACTTGATCCGGCGATCTCTGGGCTATAGGGCGCATCCTACACTCCATGTGGAGTGCCTTTACCGAATGCACCACTCAGGAGCCCCCTTTTTCTGGGAAGTTTTGACTTACCCATTCTTCAATGTTATTAAAAAGCTTGAAATTTGGTTTAAACAACATTTTGTTACAAATAAAACTGGTGGAGTGATATTATATGATTTGTTTTTGTGAAGTGGTTACAAATATTCTAAAGGCATATACTAGGGATTGTTTCCCTCTAGCTCAGCCAATCAGAGTGCAGGGAACCTTTTCCCTTGAAGTATAAAAGCAATTATACAATTAAAGCGATTCAGGAAAGCATGTACAGGCTTGTCTATAATTGACTTGCATGGTTCCTGGTTTTTGTCTGGTTCCACTAAAGAAGCCTGTACCTTGAAAAGCATGTGCCTGAATTTGATTTTGACTTTAAAGCAAACTTTTGTTAGAACGTAAATTAGAGTAGAGCATTCAGGGTTATTTAAAAATCATAGATATAAGTAAAAAACGAATGTGGTCTGTAAAAGATTATACATCACTGTCACTTCTCACTTCTTTTTTTTTTTTTTTTTTTGTACATAGACTCTACTCCTAACCACCCATCCCAGACAACACCAGTGCAAAAGAAAATCCCAAGTACCTCATCCCGACAGAAGGACAAAGTGAATAAAAGAAATGAGAGAGGAGAGACTCCGTTGCATATGGCAGCCATCCGAGGAGATACAAAGCAAGTTAAAGAACTTATCAGCCTTGGTGCAGATGTAAATGTTAAAGATTTTGCAGGTAGGAAAACAAATTATGTATATAATTATGTAGGTCAAAGTCGTTGGGCCCTCCTAAATAATGATTACAGGTAAATAATGTGTTTACCTGAAAATGTATTCTTCCCATTGAATTATAGACACAGTCTATGACATAGCAGACAAAAAAAATTCTGGTTTGAAATATATTTGCTTGTTTAATTTCATAATGTGGCTGTTTTCTTCTTTGTAATACACCAAAACACATTTAATGTATTTTATTTTGTTCCATGAATGGAAGACGAGCTGGGTTAAACGTACTGGTAAGACATACTGCTGGTAAAATCTCTGTGTGCTTCTCAGTAGTGAATTTGAAATAGAAAATGTATACTTGTGATCTTAATTATCTTGATAAATGTAAGGTTTTCATGATGTAGAGTAGGGATGGGTCGGTATACCTGTTTTTCGGTTTACCGCGGTTTAGATACATTACGGTATTAATACCGTTGCTTTTATTCTACATCGCAGTTATCGTAATTCCTTTTACAACGGTTAACACATTTTTCATCTACAAACACACTTCTTCAAAATCAAACGATGGTACTTGCAGCCTTAGCAAAGTGTCGAGGAAGATCTTTTTGTGAACTGATACTGTATTTTGATAATAGTTTTGAAGGAAACTGTCAACGACACAGAATACGTGTTTTAATTGCTGCGTTCTGTTACCCAAAGCTTGCTGCGCCGTCTGCTCTTGGCTGCTGTCTTTCTGATGTCACACACAGCTTTTAGAGAAACGCCTTCTCCAAACCTTGCAGCGGCGTACACTTTCAACATGCTATATTTACATTTGTCTGGATTATCTATAGTCAGTTTAATATAATTGATTAACATTAACTTTATTTTAAAATTATACATCACTTCTTACGGATTTAGTACATTATGTTTGTTTAAATAATTGATATATTTTTTTAACATAGCATTGACAAGGCTGTTCACGGCTTCATTGTATAATGATAAAATGTTGTTCGCCTCCGCTAACAAGTTGGCAGCAGTGGTTTTAGTGGTTATTTGCATTATGATTAGCAGGTCACTTGTGATCTTTGCATCGTCCCATTGGTTCACAGCCGCAGACAGCCTCCCGCAGGAACATTTCTGCACAGATTTCTGTGGGTGTTGAGTGAAGTCTACAGCGCATCTCCGCGACTCTGTGCAGCACTGTGCAGAACTGTGGAAATCTGTGCTATAAGAACACGACCAATATCTCAATTAAAATTAGCATAGACCCGCGACTGCAGCAGGATAACCTACTTATTATCAACTTAGTTTTATTTAAACAAGTTGTGACGGTATTCCAATATTGTTAGGTAAGCAAATAAATCAATTTTTTTTTTTTTTTTTTTTTTTTTTTTTTTTTTTTTTTTTTTACAAACTCCACATAATCATTGGAAGCTTACTTGTGCAATGTTATAACTAACGTGTAGCTTCAAATCCAATAACACATTTTAGTATTAATACTTTTTTCTATACATATTTTATATATGAAAAAATAAACAACTTATCTCTGCTCTTAAATAATAAACTGTGGTACATGTTTGTGTTTTTATCAATAAGACCGATCATTTCCCAATTCTATATAAAATCAGCTAAACAGAGTATTTATTTATTTAATTTTATAGGTTAAAATGTTTTAACAAACTACAGCACCATGTCATTTTAAGCTAATAATAGATCTTAATACTGTTATAGTATTACAATGACAGTGTACAACTTTATTTTTTTATTTTTTTATTCATATTGTATTTATAAAAGAGAAACGTACCAAGTTATTTGGCATAGTAAAATATTAAATACCAAACGATTAAATCATTCCATGAAAGGAAGTGTAATTTGTTGGTTTTATTTTTGTGAATTACGGTAATTTAAGTCTTCATTTAAGCCTTTACTTGATAACTTGCATGATGTGCTGTATACCGTGATATTACGGTTACCACGGTATTTTTTTTTTTTAAAGGTTATCATACCATACAAATTTTATACCGTCCCATCCCTAATGTAGAGGGTGATTTTTAGAAAGTTGGCCAGTACAACATGGCACAGCAGCAGATGTAGTGATCATTCCGATGATGGCCTGATTGCATCCTGCAAGTCTTTTTAAATTTCAGTTTAAATAAACCTATTCTTATCAGGATGTAATTGGGTTGTATATGTATGTTATAATTGCCTGTTAAATTCGTAATATTGACTTTATACGTCTTGTCTTATACTTCACTGTAAAATTTTGTAATATTGATTGCTGTATTTATTTTGGAACAATCAATATTATTTTTTCACTTGTTTGCATGTTTCGTACACTAAGAACCTGTAATCTTTACTTTAAACAAAATAATGAACAAGAGAATGACTAAAGTCAACTATTACCCATTGTTGCATTACTGGATTTTCTCTTTTGAAAGTACTCTAACCATACCCTTGCATAACTCAGTGTTCCATCTGGAGGCACAAATATAATAATTGCAGTCTAGAAGAGTATTACATTGCGGAACTTGTAACCTGACTTGAACACAGCAAAAAAAAAAAAAAAAAAATACATTATATATATATATATATATATATATATATATATATATATATATATATATATATATAATATATATATATGGGGGTAATAGAAGGTTTGAGGCATTGCCTTACAGAAGTCCCCATTTTTTCCAAGCCTAGTGCACAGTGGTATTAGTTAATTTGCATAACTAGTAAAAAATTATCTGAAGTCATGCAAACCTGTGTCATTATACTTGTTTGTATCTGCTAATAGGTCTTGGAAAGCTCTTACACAGAAAATGCTAGTTAATAAATGTTTCTTTGCAGTTGCTGTGGTGTATGTGGTTCAAAATGCATTTTTATTTTATTTTATTAGGTTTATTTACTTATTTAAAGTTTTATGATTTTTTTTTTTTATTTATTTTTTATTTTTTAATATCCTCAGGCTGGACTCCACTCCATGAAGCGTGTAACCTGGGCTATTATGATGTTGCCAAAGTCTTGATAGCAGCAGGAGCTGAAGTGAACACACAAGGTCTGGACGATGATACACCTTTGCATGACGCTGCGAGCAGTGGACACAGAGATGTATGTACTGCCAACCATTCATATTGCAGATCACCAGTAATGCTGAGAGTTTAATCATTCTAGAAGTTAAGTTAAGTCTTAAAATGAGATTCATTTCTTTAAACAAAAAACTTAGCTAACAAGTGTTATTGTGGACTGATATTTAAAAAGTCAGCTCACCAAACCAGCTCACTAAACATACTGGCATACTAGGTTAATCCAAAAAAAAAAAAAAAAAATTAAATTTTTTTTTTCTCAGCAGATATTACATGAAATCAGAACCAGACTTTTAAAAATGCGTTAATTTCACAACAACAAAAGCCCTCATCTATACAATTGAGTACCACTCAATACCATGTAATATTTTTCAATATTACAACAGCAAGCGAACATTCAAAGCGGAGATTAAATGTTTAAGAGATACAAATGGCAAAATCGTAGATGAAGAAAAAAAAATAGCAAATATATTAAATGATTACTTTTCACAAGTTTTTACAAAGGAAGATACTGACAACATGCCCCACATGTCATCCAGTTCCTATCCAGTTTTAAATAACTTTAGCATAACTGAGGCAGAAGTGTTAAAGGGACTAGGAGCTCTTAAAATAAACAAATCCCCTTGGCCGGATGAGATCCTCCCAGTAGTACTCAAAGAAATGAAAGAAGTAATTTACAAACCGCTAACCAAGATCATGCAGCAGTCTCTTGACACAGGGGTGGTACTGACAGACTGGAAAATTGCAAACGTAATACTGATCCACAAAAAGGGAAACAAAACTGAACCAGGTAACTACAGACCAGTAAGCCTGACTTCTATTATATGCAAACTTATGGAAACTATAATAAGATCCAAAATGGAAAATTACCTATATGGTAACAGGGTCCTGGGAGACAGTCAACATGGTTTTAGGAAAGGGAGATCGTGTCTAACTAACTTGCTTGATTTTTTTGAGGATGCAACATCGATAATGGATAATTGCAAAGCATATGACATGGTTTATTTAGATTTCCAGAAAGCTTTTGACAAAGTACCGCACAAAAGATTAATTCTCAAACTGAACGCAGTTGGGATTCAAGGAAACACATGTACATGGATTAGGGAGTGGTTAACATGTAGAAAACAGAAAGTACTGATTAGAGGAAAAACCTCAGAATGGAGTGTGGTAACCAGCGGTGTACCACAGGGATCAGTATTAGGTCCTCTGCTATTCCTAATCTACATTAATGATTTAGATTCTGGTATAGTAAGCAAACTTGTTAAATTTGCAGACGACACAAAAGTAGGAGGAGTGGCAAACACTGTTGCAGCAGCAAAGGTCATTCAAAATGATCTAGACAAGATTCAGAACTGGGCAGACACATGGCAAATGACATTTAATAGAGAAAAGTGTAAGGTACTGCACGCAGGAAATAAAAATGTACATTATAAATATCATATGGGAGATACTGAAATTGGAGAAGGAATCTATGAAAAAGATCTAGGAGTTTTTGTTGACTCAGAAATGTCTTCATCTAGACAATGTGGGGAAGCTATAAAAAAGGCTAACAAGATGCTTGGATACATTGTGAAAAGTGTTGAATTTAAATCAAGGGAAGTAATGTTAAAACTGTACAATGCACTAGTAAGACCT
Organism: Polyodon spathula; assembly: GCF_017654505.1. Lineage (NCBI taxonomy): Eukaryota > Metazoa > Chordata > Actinopteri > Acipenseriformes > Polyodontidae > Polyodon > Polyodon spathula. Next base: position 35,134,102 of record NC_054537.1, on the reverse strand, counting down.
CATCTTGAATATTGTGTGCAGTTCTGGTCACCTCGCTATAAAAAAGATATTGCTGCTCTAGAAAGAGTGCAAAGAAGAGCGACCAGAATTATTCCGGGCTTAAAAGGCATGTCATATGCAGACAGGCTAAAAGAATTGAATCTGTTCAGTCTTGAACAAAGAAGACTACGTGGCGACCTAATTCAAGCATTCGAAATTCTAAAAGGTATTGACAGTGTCGACCCAAGGGACTTTTTCAGCCTGAAAAAAGAAACAAGGACCAGGGGTCACAAATGGAGTTTAGACAAAGGGGCATTCAGAACAGAAAATAGGAGACACTTTTTTACACAGAGAATTGTGAGGGTCTGGAATCAACTCCCCAGTAATGTTGTTGAAGCTGACACCCTGGGATCCTTCAAAAAGCTGCTTGATGAGATTTTGGGATCAATAAGCTACTAACAACCAAACAAGCAAGATGGGCCGAATGGCCTCCTCTCATTTGTAAACTTTCTTATGTTCTTATGTTCTAATAGTAGTAAGCTTCCAAATTTAGTGATCTTTTATAACCCTTTTTGCAGCAAATTTTTCTTTCTCCCAGGGCACTGACATTTTTACTGTCGTACTGCCATGAGGTGCAGTAAACAGACACAAAACATTCTAATGAAACTAGCTAATCACTCTGAATGAATGATCTATATATTGGTTTTTGTTTGTCAAGTTTAATCAGAGATTAAATGTTCCCCTGGCCTACAATTCCACAATTCATTGTAGAGATGACACATTTTTATGGAAAATCGTGGCATGAAATCGAATACGAGTTTGTACTGTAGATGAACCAGGGAACACTTTGTTTTAAAGTAAGGCTGTTTCTTGTATTTATTGTGTTGGCAACCATTATATCTGCTGCAGTTTTGTTGAACTAGAAACAAACCTATATTTGCAGTGAAACCAATTTTTTTTTTATAAAAAAAAAAGTTTTTTTTATGTTTATTTTTTCCATACATTTGAAAGACAACATCTACAATAAGAAACCTAATACCTGTTTCGTTTGTTTGTTTGTTTGATCCTTCTTAGATTGTCAAGCTGCTTCTCTGCCATGGAGGAAATGCCTTCCAGGCCAATAACCGTGGAGAGAGGCCAGTGGATGTTGCAGACACAGAAGAGCTGGAGCAGCTACTGAAAGGGGAGATGCCTCTCTGTGATGATGAAGACAGCTCTTCAGGTAGATAACCCCAGTAATTATAATCTTCCCTGAGGCTGTGGAAATCGCATAAATGTTCTTTAAAATTCACGGTAGTCATGGGTAAAGTATCTTATTTCACGGAATGTGCACGGAACAATTTTATAAATTATGTGTCATTTCGTGCCACACCCCTTGACACGACACTTTCCCTGTGTGGCAAAGTGCCCCGCCCCTGGGCTATTTATTTGTGCTGTATGTTGCATTAGTGTGTTAATGTTGGTGTATTGTAGTTGGTACACGGGATAATATGGGTTATGAACACAAGTGATTTAAATGTATATTTGTATTTAGGCATTAGGATTGCACAGCACTTCACGTGCAGGTAAAATGTAATAATATGTGAGCACGGGGAATTGCACTAAGAAATTCACGTGCAGTTGTACCAAGATTCCATTTGAATGATTGATTAGCAATCGAGTCTCGGTACAGCTGCATAAAAGCAGCATGTTTTCACGCACTCAGGGTTGTGTGTTCGTGAGTGGAAAACAGGTGTGGAGAGGAGGTAAAAACTAAAGATCAACAATTGCTATGTGCTGGCTTACAACCAGCACGATACTTGTTTGTTCGTCCACCGTTTGTCTGTCTGTCTGTTCATTTTGGCTACTGTGCCATTTTATTTTACAAAGTGTTTTTCGTTTGTTCAACCTTTTATTTTCTGTTTATTGATTAAACTGCGCAACAGCGCAATTCACATTTCACCTGGCAGTACTGAGTGTTTCTTCCGGATCTGACGTCACCACACACTCCATCCTGTTACACTCTGTCAGTGTCAGCCTGGCTGTCTCCTCCCTCTGTCACTAACTCCTCTGAGTCTAATCTTTCCATTTCCTCACCCCCGTTTACATCTTCCAGCCCTGCTACATTTTCCTCAGTAAATCCCTCAAATTCCTCATCACTGTCACTATCCCAGTTAAACAAAAACAAATCTCCGCTCTTTCTTATATCTCGGTCTCTTTCAATTTTTCAATCGCCAACTACAACTCTCGTCTTTCAGATCATGACATTGCTATACATGTTCTACAAACAAAATGCAAACAAGACTTTGACATGTATTTTTATGAATGTGCAACATTTTATACCTTGCAACAAGCATTTGATTAGACAGAAAATGAAAAATAAAAAAACGATCAACGTGAGTGCTGGTGAGCGACTTTAGTCGCTGCGGACACTGAGAGAGTTAAGAATATTGTAAAAATCTCTGTATTTCATAAGTACATATTCATAAGTAAGGCCCTATGTAAATCACGATTTCACGGGCTGCGCGGAAATCGTTATTTACACAGGGCCTAACTTATGAATCTGTATTTGTAGTTTGAGTAGTGGGGTTCTGAAAAATATAGCATTACATGTCCCCCCACGTGTTGCTACAACTGTTTTTTCTTTTTCTTTTCATGTTAACATCCTGACAACCTTTTACATGTGTAACTTTAAAGTCTGTTTCAAGTTTTTTTCAAAATATCCGCTCTAGTGCACTGGGGTTTGAGATCTGTCCTCTAAATCACTGCAGGAAGAGCGATTTAAAAAAAAAAAAAAAAAACATAAGTGCTCTGGCTTTTCTGTTCTGTACCACATCATGGATCATTACTGCTGTTACCTGTTTGACAGTGTGAACAATAATCCTTACATTGTCAGTAAACAAAAAAGAGTTTTGAAAGAAGTTGTCAAGATGTTAACAGTGAAAATAAAAATTACAGGTACGTTATTTAAACAGTTGTAGCAACATGTGGGGATATGTAACGTTATATTTTTCGGAACCCCGCTACTTAATCTTTAAGGAGAGGTTACTGTCATTAACACACTGCTCAAGTCCTGAAACTGAAGCTTGGGTTAAAGCCTAATTTTTCTTTGATTTCCATCCTTGTAGAATCTGAAGACCCACTTTCAGTTAACCCTTCCAGTGTGGATGATAATATGGAGGACTCTGAAGGTGAAAAGGACTCAGAAAACAAACAGCTGACCCCAACCAAAGCCTCCATATCTGGCCTGGATGAGTATGAGTTCAAAGACGATGAGGAAGAGGAGGACTTAAGCAAAGCACTGAACAACCGGCATATTCTTAGGAGAGAGCTCAGACAGTGGGAGAAGGGAGAAAAAGAGAGGAATCATTTTCTTGCTAAGCAGGAAAGGACAGATCAGCAAAATACCTGCAAGTCAAAAAAGCAGAAAACCTCCAGAGTGCTTATCTGCTGCTCTGAGAGCTCAGATAATGATGATGATGATGATGATGATGATGATGATGATGATGATGATGATGATGATGATGGTGATGCACCACCGCAGGAGAGGAAGGTCTCATCTCCAACTTGTTCCCTTGCAGCTGCAACAGAGGGTCACAAAACTGAAATAAAAACTAAGAAAGAGATCAGCCGAACAGCTGAGCATAAAGAGAAGGGGAAGGTGAAAACAAAGTTTAATAATCTGAGTAAAAACACAGAGAACCAAGAGCTGAAAGACGATGGCAAAGAAAGTACTAAGATGACATTTTGTTCTTCTGCAGCCGGACTGGAAACTTCAGAGCGGACAAAAGAGGAGGATTCTTTTAAAATGTCTTTTAGCCCAAAGGATGACTCTTCAGTTCATCTTCACCATCTCCCATCAGTAAAATCTCCCAAGATTAATCCCAATTTATCTGACAAACAATCTTCTCCCCTAAAACAGGAAAATGTATGCTTGCTCCCCGGAGGTTCAGAAGTGTCTTCACAGACAGGAACTGTCCCATATGACCCCTGTACAGACACAGAGAACACCATTGAAAGTTCAACCAGCAAAGGGTTTAAGCACAAAGAGAAAAGCAAGCACCACCAGAAAGTAGATGAAGATGGAGTAGATGAAGAGGTTGAAATCTCCAGTCCGAGGAAAGAGGATGACCTGGGGACTTGCTTTGCCAGTTTGGAGGGAGCCTTACGAAAGACTGATAAAGATGGAAAAGTGATCAAAAAGCATAAATTAAAACACAAGGACAAAGGAAAAGACAAGCACAGAAAAGAACATGAGGGGGAAAAGGACAAGCACAGACAGAGAGACAGTCACAAAGAAGCACCACAGAACCTGGAATTTGATCGGGAATTCTGGAAAGAGAACTTTTTCAAGAGTGATGAAAACGATGATCTGTTGCCAGGGAAAACCGAAACCAGTCGGACAATTTCTTCAGAAAAGCTGTCCGAGAAGTCTGTCAAAGAAGAGAGATCTGTGAAAGAAAAGCATCTTGGCAAAGAGAAGAGGTCTAAAGAGGAACGAGATAAATCTAAAAAGGACAAGAAAGAAAACTTTTCTAAAGAAGAAAAGGGGAAGGATTTGAACAAGAATGAGCAGGAGGAAAGAACAGATGACCCTGCTGTAGACAGGGAGTCTGAGGACCGTCCACATGGGGGTGCTGCTATTAAGGAGGAACTGGCAGAGCAGCCCTTTACAGAGAAGGAAACCAATCATGAACAACATGACCCACAGGAAAAAGGCATGAAAGAAAAAACTGAGAAAAGATCCCTAGTAAAGGAAAAAGATGCAGAAAAGATGGACAAACATTCTGACAAAGAGAAAAAAATAAAAAATGAACACAACCTCTTTGATAAAGCTGAATCATATGATTGCACAGACAGATGGAAAGAGAGTGAAAAAACAAGCTTCTCACATGAACCAAAAACCCACAAGGACAGTGAAAAGCAGAAAGCTGTTTTGTCTGTCAGAAAGCCAGAAGACCACAAAAAAAACAAAGACAAGCCTGAAAAAAAGCATGAAAAGGAAAAGACAGAAAGAGAGCGGTATTTGGATGAAAACAAGGACAAAGAAAAAAGTATAGAGAAGAAAGGGAAGCCCATGGAAAAGGGGTGTGATTTAAGCAAACTAGACCGAGTGAAAGAAAAGGAGAAAGACAATGAGAGAGAGAAAAAAAAGAAGGAAAAAATCAAAGATGTAACCTCTTCTTCAAACATGAAAGTAATTATAGAAGAGAAAAAAGGCATTGTGACAGAGAGCAGTAAGGTATCACATGATAAGGCATTTTCCTCAAAGGATAAAGAAAAAGATGTGTTGAAAACCCCTGAAAAAGACAGAAGGGAAAAAGACAGAGAGATTGACCGCTACAGGGACAAACACAAGGACAAGACTCAACCTAATAAAACCAACAAAGCAAAGACCAATGAAGTAGAGGCTGATAAGATTAAACCTAAACCCTCACCTGCTGCCAAGGACACTCGACCAAAGGAGAAAAGGCTGGTCAACGATGATCTTATGCAGACAAGTTTTGAGAGAATGCTGAGTCTCAAAGATCGTGAGATCGAACAGTGGCATCGGAAACACAAAGAAAAGATTAAGCAAAAGGAAAGGGAAAGGTTGAAGCACAGGCCAGGGTTAGAGCTCAGCAAACTGAAAAATAAAGAGGGACTAAAGAACTTGCCAACAGAATCATACAGTAATAAAGAGCTTCTACGTTCTAAAAGCTCAGAAGTGTCCGAAGCTCACAGACGAGAGAAGCTGTTAAAAGATCCCACAAACACAAGGTCTTTTTCCTTGGATGCAAAACATTTGCCAAGTGTCGGAAAAATTGCTCATGGTCTTGATAATAGCTTGACTCGCTCTCCCAGGCCAGAAACTGAAAAATCAGGAGTTATTTCTAGATCAGTGTCCATGGTTTCAGTGGCCAGTTCAGAGGATTCCTTCCAGACTGCAGTAACAACACCTAGGCCAGTAACTGAGTATGATTCTGATTTTACACTTGATGGTTCAGACTCACAAATGTCCTTCTCACAGTCTCAGTTTGTGCCCACTGCCAAATCGCCTATTATTCATGAAAGAGACGCTGAAAGTTTATTTGACATATCTCATCGCGTCAAACCCCCACTGTCCAGCAAACAGCCTCCATCTTACTTAAGATCGATTTCTAATGAGGATGCTAAGCCCACTGCTCCTGACTGCAGAAAGCTTGGTGAGGAACGCAGGTATAGTGTACCAACACCTGCTTATAAAGAACATTTAAGACTTTCTGTAGTAGAAAGCAGCCTGACCCCAACACAAGAAAACCAAAACAGTTTCTCTGCAGTGCCTCCAAGTCTTAGCACCACCACTTGTACAACAGATGCACCAACTGTTGCTAGTGAAGAAAGCTCATGCATGACTGTTCCAAGCTGTTGGGCTTCCCTTCCAGTGTCTCCCATGCCAAGCAGGAACAAGCACAATGATTGTATTGCACTGCAGAGTAGTCCACTGCATGTAAACCATCCAGAAATACAATCGGAGAGTTATCACTTAACCGATAAAGCATTGGAAAAAAATAATAAAACTCTAGGAACCCCAGATAAGGAAGCTGAAAAGCCATGTGAGAAATTATCATCAGAATGTACAAAAAAGGAAAGCTCAACCCCTTTAGTGAATGCATTGGAAATGTTATCTTCTCAGTTGTCCTTACCATTGCTTCCAAAGGCATCGTCTGAAAGTAGTAGTAACACATGTGAAGCATATGAACTAACTTCCAGCATCCAGAGAGATGAGATGCCCCAGAAAACAGACCAGGGCCAAGCTTCATTTTCTGAGGAAAAAGGCACTACTTGTGTTCATCCTGATGTTGGTGCACTGTTAAGTACAAATTACAAAATTGAGGAGCAAAATGTAGAAGCAGTATCGAGCGATTTGTCTGAAAGCGTAATACCATGTTGTCCGAATAGCCCTGAACAAACTACCGATCCTTCATGTACCACTGAGCAACGAGTAAGCAATACCAACACAGAACGTTCTGTGCAGAAAATAAGTACATGCTGTGATGAGTTAAAAAATACTGAAGAAACTGACTTGGAGACAGATAATGCCACTGGTAGGGTGGAATCTAAATCAGGTATTGCAGAACAAACTGTTCTTGAAAGCTCAGGTACTTCTGAGTCAGAAAACTCTGAATTTGCTCTGCCTAAGTCCCCAGCTGTTATTGAGGCTACTTACTTAAGCCTGGAGGATAAAGTAGGGAAACATATTGATGCAGAAAGCATGGAAAACAAACTTTCACAAGAAATGCAAGACCCTCCAAAACCACCTTCAGATAGTGCTGCCCAACCACATCTTGTGCCTGACGTGAAGACAGAATTAATTGAGCAGATGGTGGTAGACCTAGAAATGGCTGATGACAAACTAGAACAGCAGGATGCTTCTCAAAGAGTCACCAGAACTGAAACAAATTCACAAGCCGGCATGATAAAAGCAGCCTCAGTTGGTTGCCCACAAATATCTGATACAGATGGTGATTCATCAGCTTCCATCAAAGCAAAAATAAGGTTAACGGAGGACGAGGACACTCAGGTACATCACCCACGAAAGAGGAAGATGTCGAGAGTGTCACAGCCTGTTCAAGCAAACCCTACAGTGCAGCACGCTAAAGAGAAGACCCAGCAATCTCTTGCAGATGTTGTAGACTCAATAAAGCTGGATGAGATTCAGCCATACCAATCAGAGAGGGCCAACCCTTACTATGAGTTCTTGCACATCCGAAAGAAGATTGAAGAGAAGCGGAAAGTGTTGAGCAGTGTTATCCCACAACCACCACAGTATTATGATGAATATGTTACTTTCAATGGATCATATCTCCTAGATGGAAATCCTTTGAGTAAACTTTGTATACCAACAGTAAGTTTTTGTATTTCATTTTAAACATAATATATGTTTTAAACATATATAAACTGTATTAAATATATTCACAAAAGTAAGTTCTAAACATGTGATTTTATTATTATTTATTATTATTATTATTATTATTATTATTATTATTATTATTATTATTATTATAGTACTATAACTCTTGAATTGTGTGAAATGACATGCAATTATTGAATACTATAAAAATACAATTAAAAAAAAGGTTGGGTAGTAGTATTATCACAAAAGTAACACATCTCAGTTGTGTGGTAAACACACAGTGACATCAGCAATCATGGGAAATTAAATTTAAGGTGACATGGCAATATTAACTTTTAATGTAACATATGCTTCCTTGTAATTCAAAAGTAACCTGTACTACTCCTATCAAAGTCTAGTAATACCACATTAAATCACTTTTATGTTAACCTCAGGTGCCACCTAAAGTGTTTATTTTCATGTGTTTACCATTGCTTTTTGTATTATTTTGTATAGATAACACCTCCTCCTTCATTGCCTGAACCCCTAAAAGAAATGTTCAAACAACAGGAGGTTGTTCGAATGAAGCTGCGTTTGCAACACAGTATTGAACGGGTAAGAACAGTCACTTTTAGTGCTGTGGCTAATGATCTGATTATAGTATATTGAATAGATATAAATATGTTTTAGTGTATATTTGGAAGTAAACGTATCTAGCAAGTAAGGAAAATCTTATTGCTGAAATGCTCAGTTGATGTTCTTTTCTCCATGAGTGATTAACCCTTCATTGCACATTTAAAGGCAGCGATTGACATGGCATTATGGGGACAGTTAGTTTCATATAGGATTTGAATACAACATCATAACCAGGGTTAGGGCTGCAATGATTATCACTGCCGCATTGTATTAACCTCTGGCCATATCAATAATAGACTAGTTGCAAAAGAGATTTATATAACAAATTGACTATTTTCCAATTTTAGGAAAAACTCATAGTGTCAAATGAGCAGGAGGTTTTGCGTGTCCATTATCGTGCAGCTAGAACCCTGGCCAACCAGACTCTACCATTTAGTGCCTGCACTGTTCTTCTGGATGCAGAGGTTTACAGCATGCCTCAGGACTCTCAGGTATGAAACATTTCAAATGTGCAAGTACTTTGATTTCATTTATTTGTGAAGTCTGGGAGGCAGCTTGGCCTGTTGCGGTAGTTTAAAAAGTATTACATTACTTTTTTTTCTTTTGTTAGACTGATGACAGCAAAATATCAGTGAGGGATCGGTTCAATGCTCGTCAGTTTATGTCTTGGTTACATGATGTTGATGGCAAGTTTGATAAGCTTAAGGTAAGTAATCCTTGCAATTGTTTAAATCTTTATAAAATGTATACAGTACATCATTTTATAACAAAATAAGTGCATTAATACATTTCTGATAGCATAACTATATTTACATTTTAAATGTTTCCTGTTCAATAATTGTGTCTTGCCACAAGACTTTATTTATTTGATAGAGTGTGAGATAAATATATAATGTACATAGTTACTGCATTCAGTACAACCAGTATCTCAAATTAACATTTTGTTTGAGTGGGAGAGGACAGCATTGTTTTGGGCATGGTGTATTAGCTGTACAAGTTTTATGATATAGTCAGTGATTTACACCTTGGTTTCCAATCCTGGTCCTTGGACCCACTGTGTCTGCTGGTTTTCATTCCAACTGAGCTCTCAATTACTTAATTAAACCCTTAATTGAACCGAATTTGCTTAATTAGACCTTTTTTTTTACTTGTTTTCAGCTCTTAAACAATTGCAGAGGTCTAGCTACTTATAAAATGGTATAGCTAACTTGAAATCTGCTTTAAGAGCTAAACACAGTTAAAAGGGTCTAATTAAGCAACTTATCAGTTCAATTAAGGGTCTAGTTAAGGAACTGAGAGCTCAGTTGGAATGAAAACTGGTCCCTAGGACCAGGATTGGGAAACCCTGATCTACGAAATGTTACCATAAAATGTATTTCATTTATCTGTAATCTATCCACTGGAACAATTCTCAGGTTATATTGTCATGTCTGGTCAACTAAGTGTTGTTTTTAATTATTTTATGTGGGGATGTATAAGTAATTTCCAGACCCCAGTGAGTAGTTTGACTGCAGGAATGTAGTATTTTACAGTATAAAAGCTTCAGGATTTGTAGAATGAATAATCTTTGTGTTCCATCTGACACTGTAGGCACATTTTCAGTACCATCATAGGGAGCTATAAATGATGATGGCAATTCCCCAGTTCATGTGCATTTAGATGTAAACAACAATCATTTAATTGCATGATACACCTTTCTTTTACAGCTTGTTGGAAAATTGTGCCAGTCATTTTTTGTTTTGTTTTATGGGGTTATGGCTCAATGGTTCAGCCTGGAGCAAACACTGGGGCTTTACTGAACTGAAGCAATAATACAAGTGTTTTGTCATTTTTCAATATTTCTGATTGTGCTGATAAGACATCAGTCAGTAATATTAACAAGCATTCTTTTGTTTTGTTTAAAAAGACATGTCTTCTGATGAGACAGCAGCATGAAGCAGCAGCACTGAATGCAGTGCAGAGGCTAGAGTGGCAGCTCAAACTACAAGAACTTGATCCTGCAACATACAAATCTGTCAGCATCTTCGAGATCCCAGAGTTTTATGTCCCACTGGTTGACGTCAATGATGACTTTGAGTTGGCACCCATATGACCTGTGTCTTTTGTTCCATGGGGTTTCACTCAAACAAAGCATCCATGAGCAACGGTGTAAGAAAAATGCTACCCTTAACACCAAGCATTGTACAAAGGAATACAATTCCCAATTCAAGAGCACTTAACACATCCTAGACTGTTGATTCTTGAGGAGGGTGAGAGTTTATGTGGATACTGAATATGGGGTTCATGTCCTAAACTAAAAAACAGAAGTCCAGTTTTCCCATCACACTGTTTTAATTCTTGATGGTGGACGTATATTGTGGGTGTCTAGACAATGTCCAATTAAAACAGTATAATGATACGATAATAGAGTTCGAGCTTGCTGTTCTAAGGAACAGGCACTTACTACAAGGGACTGGGAGTTTGTGCTTGCAGCGCTGGAAGCTGCTGAATGACACAGAAAAGAAGAATGGATGTGTTCTGCAACATGAAAGTATGCATACATATCTATAAGAAGATAACTTGGTACAAAGGCTGCTTTGTGGGATACCTTTCCTCTATAAAATGTGGTTCTGTACTGCCACAGAAGTTATTAAAATGAACTAAAAAATAAGTTAGATTTCACATTTAGTGAAGGTTTTCTTACAGACAGCTCTTATATTTATTGTGTTACTAATTTATTTTATATATAATTGTGCATTTGTAAATAACCATGTAATTAATTGTTTTTAACTTGTAAAAAAAAGAAAATGAGATGAAATAGATATTTTGATTGTAAAAGTGTTTTGATGGGCGAAAGTAAAGTTTTACATTGAGTGGCTTGTTCTTGGCTAATTCTAAAGCATGTGTTGGCTTTTTACTTGTTCCATTACTGCAGATGTTTTATATTTGTGATGTGTATGCTGTGCATGCATTACTGGTTTCTGTCTACAGAACTGTACTGTAGACTATAATGAGGTTTCGAAAACTGTAGTTCCATTCGTGTTTGCCATTTGTTTTGTCATGTGCATCACAAACTGCAGTTTCATTTTCAATGTATGTATGTTGACTAACACACATTTAAAAAAAAAAACATGTAAAATGTTGCTTCCTCATTTGAAAAATGTTACTTATGTTACTGACATGGAATCGCAACAAAATCTATTTTTTCAACACAATGCCTTTGAACGATGGTTCTCAGATGATATATTGTCTATTTTAATATTTACTTGTTAAATGGCATGTACATATTTGTAATATATTGTTGAATACATTTTACTGGTCCTGTATATTCAGTATTAATTGTTTTTTTTTTTTTTAATGTTGGTGTATTCAATTTTTACAGTACCTAAAATCATTGGGGTTGCCTTTACATTAATCACAGTAAGCACACTGGTAAGTGCACACGTACATATTGTCAGAAAATTTAAAACGTGTAATTCAATTTATTACTTCACTGACAAAGTAGAATTATATATTCAGTAGTAATTTGTTGTTTGTTTAAAACAAATAACATCAACTAACTTGCAGTGGAGAAATATAAGTTGGTTGTAGTAGTTCACCAAATGTAGATTCTACAGAAAAACAAAATCATAAATATATTTAAATATTTAAAACAAAATCATAAATATATTTAAAAACAGTAATTGATCAGCCAGTAGATGGCAATATAGACCAGAATGCAAACACTGACACCTAGTTGGAATAAAACAGAATTTGTGAATTGGTGCTAATTTCCAGAGTGGCCAGCAATTCTAACATGGCTAATGTCACGCTGTGCTCAAGGTGCAACCCGGAAGTAGACAGTGTGAAAGAATTACCTGGTCTCTTTTTAATATGTTTAAAAAAAAAAAAAAACTGAATTAAGTTGAATATTTTACATGAAATTTAAATATAAATATATAATTAGTCAATTTCAGTAGGAATCAGGTATTGGAGACCCAGAATTAAAACAGCTGCTCCAGGGTTTAGTCAAATTTAAAGATCAGCATGTAGGTGAAGCTAATTTGTGCAACACAGTCCTAAAAGCTAATCTTTTGCTCCCTTGGTGTTATGGTACTAATTCGCTACAAAATGTCATATTGTTATGCTTCTAACACGACTGTCACCAGCAGAAAAGTGACGAAACAACCACTTCATAATTTTTTATTATATACATTGCAAAAAGCTACGATAAGACAATGTTCAGCTTGCAACACAAACTCACAAAACTAAGCAAATTGAGTTTATGTTTTTACTCTACAGCATCCTAACTGAGACACGTTCTACCTAGTCATTGCAGAATAGGCTGGGTGTGGTCTCAGCAGTTACACGTGGGTACCAGTTGGTCTGCATCCATACGAGTGCTGAATAAAAGAGCCTGATCGTTTGTACAGCGGTATGCGTGCTGTGCTTTAGTGCGAGAGGTCCCGCGCCCGCGCTGTGTGTGGATTACCTCACTCTGTGCGATAAGCCTATCCGCGGGAACCGAGGCACGCTACAATATATTGAAAAAAAGCTTTATAGATCATAAAGGGACTATAGGTTTTACACATTTTTAGGCACCCCTAACAGAAAGTACACATCACAGAGTTAAGCACTTCTCCAGTTACAGAGACAATATGCATGGCTCCATGTTTACCGAATTCCTTGTTTTTAACTGCTTTGAAACCCTTTGTTTAATATCTCAAATGCCGTATTTATAATGGGACCTTCGACGCAGCGTTCTTTAGAGGCGCTACCACTCCTCTTAAATCTCTCTAGCTTTTCGTTGGAACTCTCGAATCTGTTTCCAGTAATCGAATACAGAGTTATTTCTAACATGTCTTTGGTATTGGGTGGGGTGCTGTGCGCCGTTCCTTTCATTGCATTTGGCACCTTCACGTTCGGGCTCTTCCATTCCTCTGTTTCTAGGTTAAACAATTAGACATCTGTTTCTTTAAGCAAAAAAAAAAAAGAAAACAAAAAACATTCCAGGGCGGTGCTAAATACGTTATCCATTCCAGCTGTTTCAAATGGAATGTTCTGAACATATGTTCTTAATTGACTGCAAAATCGGTACTAACTAATGTAGTACTGTATGAAAATAATGTTTTTGACTAGCATCTATTTATTTTAAATGCCCCCCACCCCCACCCCCTGATAGCAGCATTATAATACAATTATATACAAAAAAAAAAAAAAAATGCTAGCTGTACAATGCTCTACAAAGTTACAGATGCAAGACCTCAGCAGCATCCACAACCAAAATCACAAAATCAAATTTTCAAATCCCACATCCATTATAAAGACTTCCGTACATAAGTGCTCTTCACGAGAAATTCCATGGTTTAAACAGTAGTAAACAGTAATAATAATATATAGAGATATATTATATATATATATTATATATATCTATATCTTGTGTGTGTGTGTGTGTGTGTGTGTGTGTGTGTGTGTGTCGTGTATGCTTCTAAGAAATTTCTAAAATGTGGAAATTTGCTAAAGTATACACAACATGGCCATGCTTAATTTGCTGAAATGATCCAGCGATCATTAAATTTTAATTTTAAAGAAAACATCTTCTTGTGTTATCATTTCACCAGAAAGAAATGAGAAACGTGCAAATTAGGTGCAGATGAGGGTATTGACTCTGCTAACACTTGTATAGTTTTTTTTTTTGTTTGTTTTGTTTTTTTCTTACCAGAAAACTCACAGAAAACTAAACAAAGATCGTCTCTAGGGACATGTAAACAGTATCGCGAACAGTGACAAAGCAATACAATGTAGGCAGTGTGTTTGATTTTGTTATCAGTGTTTTAAGTTGTCTTAACGTGTTTGATGGCTTTGTTGATCTAGTTAGATCAAAGCAAATCTACCAACATTTCCTAAAGAGTAAGTGTGAAGTGACTGCGAAAATAAGCCATTTGAGAAAATTGACACCAGACCAGATATATATATATATATATATATATATATATATATATATATATATATATATATATATATATATATATATATATATATATATATATATATATAATCTTCTTATGTACATAGGTCCTACACATTTCCAAAGGTTATAATGGTTACCAAATAATTGTTATTTAGCGTCGGACATTAAGTATGCCTAGTAGTAACTAAATTGCTCCTTGTCAAAACCAAAAACCAGAAACAAAAAAAAACAAACTAAATAAACAACAACAAAAAGATTATTCTTTTAGTATTTGCTGTGTTTTTAGAGTAGGGCTCCTAAAATTCGGAAAGGTCGCGAATCTAAGTTTAATTTAATTTAAGATGCTTAATGTAGCCTTTCATTGTTTACGTCATATAAGATACAATTACTCCTGGAAGTAAAATCTACATAAGAGTACAATATTGCTTACATTAACAAGAAGCATCGCGACTTAGTCTTCGGGGGGGGGGGGGGGCTTCAAATGCATGAACAATTTAAACTGTTTATTGTAAGAATTCCTCTTATCTGTTTCAAACTGAGCACTGAAGCATTCTGAAGTATGTGGGGAGTTGATGTTTAGGTTCCAAGAAAGAAAAAAAAGAGGCACAGCTTGTCCTCGGCCCCACCCCCACTGCAGCTGATAGAAACGTTTCTCACCTGGAATTGCTGGCAGCCCTGCACGAGGCGCTGCTGCAGTTGAAAATTGACTATATGTCTTTAAGGCGCCCAAGAGCTGCCCCACTTGCTTTGTGTTTTGGTGAAGTGCTGTATAGCTCACGCAATCAGAAGAGAACATCAGCATGATTTTGTTCTGAATAAAAATTGGGAAGAAATCAAAAGGAACATAATAACAACACATACCTTAATATAACTAAACACAAAGGAGATTGCCAACACGTGTGAAGGTGAGTTATACTTTTTATTTTTTTATTTTTTAAAATTCTGTAAGCCAGCTAGTTTTAATCAATGCACAACGGAATCTTTTCAATGTAGGTGATGCAATTGTAATGATCGAGGTGATGCAATTGTAATGATCGAGGTAGTGTCGAGGAGATGCAGGGGGGCCAGTGGAATATACAAAGAGAAAATGGAGAGACCTGCAAGATAAGAAATGTGATAGCATTCAGATAAATGTTTTATAACTCATTTTACCGAAGTCGCGAATTATTTTAGCAATCGCATGCCTCCAAATAATTCACTTCTTATCTTACACAAGATAAAAATCGATAGGAAGCGAAATACATTTTTTTTGCATACTGTACATTTGTTAAAAGCAAAGTTAAACATGGCAACTTATTGAAACTCGTGGAAGGGCTCAATCATTAACATACGCATTTAAAAATAATCATTACACTGTATACTTGTGTTTAATCACACATATATATATATATATATATACTATAATAATATATATATATATTATATATATATATATATATAAGTATCTAAGATGAACATTAGTTCGGTGTGTTTTTCTCATTATAATAGAAAGGTTGAATGTTAAAAAAAGCAATGGAAAAGCACAGCCCATTTCTAGAAACGAATTACTAGAAACGAATTACCCACTCTCTTATTTTGACTGAAGTATACAATTGTACGCGTTAAATCTGTTAATATTTTCAGCGTAATAGGAAGCGTGTCATTGGACAAGATCTACGTACTGGTATTCGTACGGTATTTTACTGTTACTAAGGGATGATTATCCAGTAAAATATGTAATGGTTTAGAGAACAGTAAGATATAGAGATGTCGTTTTCCACAGTTGAAAGGTCAAAATATCTCTCCGTCGAAAGTGTTTTAAATTAAATCACACCAATGAAATACCAAGTGTCCACTTGAATTTCAATGTATGTTTACTTTCCAGTCTTACTGTTCACGAGCAACCCTATTGCGGGGAAACACACTCTTGTGGAACATAGTTTAGATATTTTAGATTTAATATATATATATATATATATATATATATATATATATATATATATATATATATATATATGAACTCAGAAACGTGTTTATGTGACTTGTGTTTAAATTATAATTTGATCGTGCATGATACCTCTGTTCTCGTGTACTGTACCAGATTAAATTGGTATTTTAAAACTGCATTCTAAATAAAACATTTAAACATGAGGACGTAAACACTGTTAGTGTTGATAAAATAAAGTGAACAATCGCAATATTAGTAATTATTTTGAATTGAGCTAACCAGCAGCCAACCTCCAGTTTCACAAGTCTATATCACATTAGCATACTGGCCACATGTTTTCTGTTTTCTCTGGCTAATCACCTTGGGTATGTGTGTGTTTATATATGTGGGCGTGTGTGTGTGTGCATGCATGTGTTTTTGGTGGGTGTATGACTTTTCCAGTCAATTTAAGGTAGGCTAATTTTGTTTTTTTAAATCTTTCATTAGTCCATTTCACAAACACATACTGTATGTAGCCATGTTAATGGGCCATATGCTGTACTGTGGTTCTCATGCTGAAACCCATTTTACTGTCTTGATTCAGGTTGCATCACAGATTTTGTGGCAGTTCTCAGAAGAGCAGGGATGAGTTCAGGGTATGCTGTGATCCCAGCTACAGCTGTGTTATTGTTTCTTCTGTCAGGACTGTCACTGACTGGTGCCTGCAACAAGGCACTTTGTGCCAGTGATGTCAGCAAGTGCCTTATCCAGGTAAGGAATCATGATCCACCAGGATCGATTGTTTGAAGATTTGAATAATGTTATATTAGTTTGAGGTCTGTCATGATATGTTTCAGATGTCAACCAGTGCTAGTGTCAATTTTAGAATTTAAAAAATAACATGGACTTTACCCTGTTGTTCTGGCTATCAGTACATGTCAAAGTTTTTGTGGCATTAAGAAAATTCTTCTTGTCTAATTTTATTTCCAAAGTCACTTCCCTAATCCCCTTATCCACTGGTTCAAGAATATCTATTTAATCAGATATATTCTTTTTAAAATAATTTTTAAAGCCAACACACTAAACTACTCAAACTATTTTCTGTTGACCTTCTGTAAAAAAGTGAACGGGGTGATACACAGATGATGAGGTTAGGCAATGAGGTTTCATGCTGAGATAGAAATCAGCTTATTTGTTTTGTAGCTGAAGTAATGGTTATTTATACCAAAAAAAGCATGTTCTCATACAGAAATTAGCAGAAACAGTTCCATTACAAGCCTCTCATCCTGACACTACCCCAAACTCTTCTGTCGATAATGAACAGGTTATAACATGGGTTAGGAACATGTTATTCATTCGGGCTAGGTGTTATTTAACTTTTTTATTATTGTTATTTTAAAAGTCAATCCTATATCTCTATACTAACATGAACCACTGTAACAGGACTACAGTATTTGCCATTTACAGAAATGCATTCCAGAAACAGTTCTTACTGTGCTTCCTCATTCTGTCAAAGTAATCTACAAAAATGAGACAGAAAGAACAATAAAACACGCACACAAACTGGGTTTGCAGGTTGGCGAAAAAACCTTCCTTCTGCTTTTTAAGGTTTGTTTTATTATTATTATTTATTTATTTATTTATTTATTTATTTTTAATTTTATTATCTGCAACTGCATTAATTCTTTCCTGCTAAGAGCTGAATTTGACCGATTTGGACCCATAATAAAATGTGCATTGATCAGTTTCCATCTGTACCACTCACTTAGTAGCAGCATGAGGTCCATCGGTTAATAGAGGATATTGCATCTTACAGGATTGGATATATACCAGGTTCTACTGTATTTGTTTAGTTCAGTAACCTGCAGAACATGCTGATGGCAGTGTTTGGGGGCATTGAGCTATCTGGACACATTTCCCACTTTTAACTCTACATAGAGCACCAGAGTTTGACCCAGTTTGTGGACTTCTTTCATAGCTTGTCACTTTTCATTCACCCAGTGAAGCACGAGAACAGCCTCTTCTGGGTGTGCAGGTATAACATCTCGTGTGCCTTAGAGGGCTTGTGTTGATGAGTCTCAAGGGCTTTGCTGCAGCACTCTGACTTCTTTTATCCACCTTTTTCAGAGGTAAATTTCAATTCTCAGTAGAACATATTTGATGCTTGGAGACAAATATATTTCAGTACTGTCGACAGATAACGTTGAAAGTACCCCATCCCTTGTCTTCAGGTGAAAAACTGAAATTTATAGTTGATGATTGTTTGTGGTTTTCTAAGAACTGAATGCCAGTAAACCATTTTCTGTGTCAGTCTCCACTCCCCAGATGGCCTTTGTTATGTCTTCTATTACATGCCCAACAGGTTTCACTGTTTTCTGTCTAAAACATTATTGAAGATGGATTATCTGTCCTAATCTGTTGATTTCAAGTTGCTTGCCACTTTTACAGAATAAAGCTGAGACTTATGAAATCTTCTTTGCTGCATGGCAAGAATCCACAGCTTCGTTTTTGTATCTGCGGCATACTGTGGGGGCAACAATGTGTTTTTTTCCCCACTTTGCTGCATGTTCATATTTTCCATAATACATTACCTCACCAGATCTGAGGGTTATTTTTCAACGTCTGCTGGTTGATTTTAATCTTTCTGGTGTGTGAGTCATAGTAAAGTTCAGTATTTGGGTTTTATGATTCAGGCTTTATTTCTTACTCCTCTTACCAACACACTGTTGCTGTGCATACACCAAAGCTGTCTTAAGTCATATTCACTCGGAGAAGATGTCCAAGGATTTGGCTTTGGGAATTGCCTATGCTAGCTTATATGTTTGTAGTTAAAATGTTGTGATGGTAGCATACAACACACCTCAAGATCATGAGGTATATTAATTAATTCACGCTTAAGACCTCATGGCTTGCCTTTAACACATAATTGTAGTTTTCATTTTTATTTTGCGATGAACAGATGGAAATAATGTAGAACCTACTTCTTTTTGGTTTCTTAGCATGCCGTGATCACACAGCCAGTGTGCACCTGAGAAAAATAGGTTCTGTGGGGTGAATTTGTAAATTTACTGCCGCTGCTTCTACAACTGCTAATTTCTCAGTAACCCTTTCAGCTTGCAAATTCACATTTATATTTTCAGTGTTGTGGAGACTTATATAAAATCTAACGACACCCTTCACTTTGACCAGTCACCAAGAAGGCTGCAGTATTGATGTCGTCATACAGTTTTCAACCTTCCTGATGACTTTAATGTTTCAAGGTGTTGGCTTCTTTCTCTGCATGTTCTGTGATTATCTTTTGAAGCCGTCACAGCTAGTGTCGAAGCCTCATAGCTCAGAAACCATTTGCGATAGATACTAATTATTTGCAAGGTTATGTAACCCCCCTCCATGCACAATTTGATGACTATGGCATTGACATCTGACTTAATAGGGCTGCCATATTGCGATCACTTGACTTTTGATACAAAGCTGCATTCCGTATTTCACATACGTGGTGCACAGCTGCATTCTATGATTCTCTGTATGATGTTTCATTGCAGGTGGCGACCAGCAGAAATTATTCATTTCACATTGTTTCATTTTATTAATGATACTGATCTTTTTCATATATCCATTTTACCTAACGTTTTACAGTACAGTTTGGAAATGCAGTGCTCCCTCGCTATAACGCAGGTCTCTGGGGACACACAGTATGAGCATTATAACTGAAGACCATTATAAGAGGGGGTGTGGGGCGCCGCGGGACACATAACAACACCCATCTGTCAAATACAAAATAAAATAACTCTCTCTCTATAATGCACATATAGTGAAGCAAAAATTTTACTTTCCGTGAATTAACCATGCATAAAGCACCATGTAATCAACGCTATATTTTTTAGAAAAAAAAAAAAAATTGTAAAAATTCCCACTCGTGGATCATTTTAATTAGCAGTTTTTAAACTATAAATAGCCTGGTGTATTTTTCACACACTCTTTGCTGTGTAAGGGCCACAAGCTGTGTCAGATCAGTCATACAAAGAGTGCAAAAGAAAGTACTCTCAACTTGGTTAGAGGTAGGCACCAAACACTTAGAAACATATTATGAGTCAAATTAACTAAATAAAAACCAGATGAAAGCCCAGTATTAACTTACTTCATCTGTTTGTATAGACCCTGTTGTGGTTTAAACATTCAGAACTAACATTCTAAGTGCGAAATCTACACTGTCAGCAAAATTGTAAGTGTAGTTGCTGCTAGTAAGTTCCAATGGGGATGTGACGTCTAATTCTTATTATAAACAACACAAGGAACAGTTGTCCTAAGACAGAAGGTGATTTTGCTGCACATAAGAATTTCATACTTCATATAACTAGGTTTAACTTAAAATAACTTTTGCTTTTTGAATAGTTGTAGGTTTTGCTAAGCAACAGCCATTAGGGTGTGGTAGCAATTTAAATGTTGCACATGATTGCTCAGCAGGGCATGTCTGCACACATTTGTATAAGAGCCTCTGTATGGCTACTTTCTTTTTCTTATCCCATGATTATGTTGCCTGTTAACAAAATGTTCTAGTCCCTGTTTAAGGATTTTGCTTATTGCCTTATTAACAAATGACGAAGTAAAATGAAGTAAAACACATTTATACATGTTGCAGATGCCTACCAAGAATAGAAGGTTTTGGCATAAGCTATATATATATATATATATATATATATATATATATATATATATATATATATATATATATAGTAGTCAAAAGTTTACATACCCCAATGGAAATTTATAATTTCTAGAAATTTCTTGAAAAAAAAAAGAATTTTAAGAAAAATCTTTTGTAGCAAAGTTGTGCTTTTGTAGATGAGGAAAAAGTTACAAGAAATAGATTTATAATTATTTTTTGTAGCAAACTTCCAAAAATGCTAATTCAAAAGTATTCATATCCTTTGATGCTATGATAGTATTTTCTACAAGGTGCTAGAAATTTCAATATGATAACGCAGAGTCTAATTCTAGAAAAGTCTAGAAAATGTTGAATTGTAGGTGAACATTCTTAGAGAGTATGAAAGGGTTAGGCATAGGAGGGTCGCTGTCATTACCAATAAGTCAACAGAGGAAAAAGTAAAGAGATATCTGAAGACCATAGGCCTTCAGAAAAGTATTTATTGTCATAAAGCTGTAGAAGAATACAAGAAGATTATCAAGCATTTGAATATCACAATTTCAACTACTGTTTCTATTATCAAGAACTACAAGACTCATGGTACTGTCACAATGCTCCCTCAGTCTGGAAGAAGGAAGGTTCTTTCGCCAAGAACAAGTAGAAGAATTGTGAGGAAGGTTAATAACAATCCGAGATTGACTGCCAAAGATATTCAAAGTGAATTGGCTGCAAATGGGACTGGGGTTTCCATTTCAACCATAGGTCGAGTATTGCATTGTGAAGGTCTCAGAGGTCGCAGGCCAAGGAAAAATCTCTTAGGAAAATGTCACAAGGACAGCCTCTTAAAGTTTGCAAAATGGCATTTGAATAATGAATATGAGTTCAGGTCAAAGGTTTTGTGGAGTAATGAAACAAAAATCGAGCCATTTGGTCTGATAGTCATTACATTTGGAGAAAGTCTGGTGAGGCGTATAAAGAAAAGAACACCGTACCCACTGTCAAGCATGGAGGTGGTGATATCCTTCTATGGGACTGTTTTTCCTCTAATGGCACAAGATCCAAAGCACACATCAAAATCTACTTCAGAATGCTTAAAGAAGAATACAATCAAGGTTCTGAAATGGCCTATATAAAGTCCCAGCCTAAATCCAATTGAGAATCTTTGATATGAGTTTGAATGAACTGGAACAATTTTGCATTGAAGAATGGTTAAAAACCAGTAAAGAATCATGACAAATATCCTAATCATTTTAAAAGAGTGTAATACAGCAGGGAGGGGGTTAGTATCCTCCCTGCAGAAAACATGTGCGTATGCACATTTTGTTAATTGCTTTATTATTAATTATCACCTGCACCGGGTAGTTATTGTTAAATTAAACCCAGGTGCAGGGTATTTATAGAGAGCAGCCAGTTCGCTCAAGGCTGCTGTGAGTGTAGAGGCCGGTTGCGCAAAGGCAACCGCAAAGTATCGTGATGCCGAAAGGGTACGTGAGTGTGTGCGTATGTGTTTAGTTTGTTTTGAACCGGTAAACAGGTTAGCTGTCCGGTCCTGTTTTAGTTAGGTTCCAGTTTGTGTTATATAGTTAGGGCTCCGAATGGGAGCTAAGTGTTTATTTTTTGTTTTGTTTATTTCTGTTTATTAAAAGTGCGTGTAAGCGCTGGAAAAATAAATTTCTTGTGTCTTGGGTCTGCTTTTAAAGGGGCAACGAACGGTGTGAGTGGCGGAATCTCTTACAAGAGGTTATTATTGTTAAAGGTGCTGTGACAGGGTACTCGTGTCACATGTGTGGGTAACCGCTGCTTAAGCATAACAGAGAGACAACTGGGGGTGGTGTTGAAAACGTCAAAACAGGCGCGCAGGATTTATTCACAAAAACAGAAGGTAAATAAAGGTGGTAATGTGACATCACCGGCCATGGTAACGCACAGAGGGCACATACAGCAAGCTGTACAAAAATGCAAATAAACGGTGCCACACGGTGCGAGTGCTAGCCTTATAAACGAGGCGTCCTGCTCCAGGAAGCAGCTCCACTACGTAACCCTCGCTATACATTACATGGGATCACTGTCCCCTAAACTAACCTACTGATGAGCCGGTATTCATACAACGACTCTTGCTGCTTCTTGCGGCCTTGGCTGGGCATTGCCTTCACAAGCACCACTTGTTTCAGGGTTGCACATCTGTTGTTCCTGCAGAGAGGACGCTCTCCTCCCAAATACACGCAGCTCCCCTCTGGCATGGCGTTGCAATCGCCTCGAGCCGTCTCCTGCGGATGTTTTTAACTGATGGACACTCTGTCAAGACCCGCCCACCTGCTGATTGAGGACCAGCACAGCCAATCACTTGCTGCCCTTCCCCTCAACCAAGTCTAGCAGGCAGCAAGTCTCAATCGAGCGCCCGCCTGTAAACAATAATTCAATCACACAAATCAACTCCAAAACGATACACAATAAACCTACTTCTACATACAAATTACACTAATCCCCATTTGTGCAGGGCAATCGCCCTGCCACAGTGCCTCAAGTAGCTATTAATTTCATTTTCCTTGTCAGTGTATGAATACTTTTGAATTAGCATTTTTGGAGTTTAGCAAAATAAATAGCTGAAATAAATAATTGTAGACATCTATTTCTTGTAACTTTTATTCCACATCCACAAAAGCAAAACTTTTGCTACAAAAGATTTTTCATATAATTAGTTTTTGAGAAATCGTAAATTTTCATTGGGATACTTTACTAATAGATTATGAACATTGGAACTTTTAACTATTAAAAATAATGTATATATTATATATATAGTATATATTATTATATATATATATATATATATATATATATATATATATACACATATATATATATATATAAATATACTGCATAGGTGTTTTGAATGTACTTTTTATAACATTAATATTTGTTGCATATGCAGTTTGCATAGTAAAATACAGTTCCAGAGAACATTAACCTGTACAGACATCATTAAAACATTCAATAAAGTCACTTTTAAAGCTTAAACAACGTTCAAGTTCAACAGAAATCAGTAATGAGTATGCCCACCACTGGCATCGATGATGGCCTGACATCTGCTGCCCATGGATCGAATCAGAGCCTGGATAACATGCCGGGGAATGGCAACACACTCTTGCTCAAGTGCCTGGAAAAGTCATTGTAACGTCTCTGGCTCAGGGTGACGTTTGTCGCACACGTTGATCAGGCTCGTCCCACAAATGCTCAATGGGGTTCAGATCTGGTGATCGAGACGACCAGGGAAGCACTTGAACATTGTTCTCAGTGAGGAAAGCTGTGGTGGCCCGGGCTGTGTGCATTGTCATGCTGGAAAATGACGTGACGATGATTCATGAATGGGATCACAGGAGGCCATATGATGTCATGACAAGAGCGCTGAGCTGCAGGTTGCCTTGAACATGAACAAGGTTGATTCTGCCACAGTCTGAGATTGGCGCCCGTACTGCAGATGTTGGAGAGGTTGCAGTGTTGAAACTGTAAAATTAATGACGTTGTCCCATGTTCCTGGTTTCGGTTACAAAGTCGTCCTATAGTGCTCTGGGAAACATTCAGATGCCGTGCCAAGTCGGACTGAGATTCGCCAGCTTCCAAGTGTCCAATAGCATTATTCCGTTGAGCCTCGGTAAGTCTATGCATAACTTTAAATGTGTCTACAGCAAACAGCAATAAGACATGCAAGCTGAAAACCCTCCACCTTTATTTGCAGTGAATGCACGTGACCATTGCAAGTCTTAAGCAAATGGTGTTAATTTGAGGGAATATTTACGTGTTTTGTCATTTTGGCGTACATCATGCGTTTTCGATCTTGACAATGTGACACTCAGAAAAAATATCTGCTATGCGTTTCTTTTTTTGAAGGGTGTATATATATAGCTGACTCTTTGAGCTAATGTGTGTATGTGTGTGTGTGTGTGTGTGTGTGTGTGTGTGTGTGTGTGTGTGTGTGTGTGTGTGTGTGTGTGTGTATGTATGCAATAAGGCCTGACAGGGCGACCGTATATGTCGAATATATACAGACGCCTCCAACCCCTGAGAAGTCTGTATATTCCATGTATACCTATGCCCTGAATGGCCTTAGTTTATTTATAATCCAGGTCAAATGGTGGATTTGATGAAAAAATAGCATAAATCATGTTTAGAGCAAAAAAAAAATGTTTTTTTTTTTTATTAAATAG
Source organism: Polyodon spathula (assembly GCF_017654505.1). Lineage (NCBI taxonomy): Eukaryota > Metazoa > Chordata > Actinopteri > Acipenseriformes > Polyodontidae > Polyodon > Polyodon spathula. Next base: position 35,108,971 of record NC_054537.1, on the reverse strand, counting down.
TCTTACGCCAATGAAGTAGTCCTATTTATAACTAAGTTAAGTTTTGTTAGAACATGCGATAGAAAGTACATCTGTATTTTTGATATTGTGGACATTGCCATTGAAAAGATACACCGGGGGGCGGAGTTCAGAAGTTTTTTTTTTGTTTTTCCGTCACTCAGTGCAGGCACACTGAGCAGAATATGGGAGGAATACAAATAAATACAACAACGTCTCGGATTACAGTAATTTTTCAAGATATGTGTCTGAGAGGGGTGGATAATGTGCAGGACTGTCTTTTGGTGTTTTTCTGTAGTGTTTACAAACCTTCTTCAGTTCATTTAATTGTTCTTCATCCAAATCAGCATGTCTCTTACTACTTTGGGATTTTTTGCAGGTAATCGGTCACTCAGTTTCATAGTTACAGCTGTACATCTGTAACTGTAAAAGCAACATGGCTACCGTCCGATACTTTACATTTCTGTGAAGCAGCACAGTGATTTAGAATATGTGACAAGGCTCCAACTGTCTGTATCCAGGCGATGTATGGACAGCTGCAACCTTGCTCGACCAATCACATTGCTTGTTTCACGTTCCATTACAAGCCCTGGATTTTATATATACTATGCACAGTAAGTGCCATTTACTATTACAAATCAAAATGACTACAATTTACAATTTTGGAGAGGAAATTGCAGTTTTAGGTTTGATATATTACCCTTATAAAATGGTTCTTATTATTTTATTTGGTCTAATATTACCATTTTAATTAACAATAGTGAGAAGCTAATGAAAGAGTGACATATTTTACATTGTTTCTTGAAGTCTACTCACAAAGCCTATACAGCTGTACATGTTTAGTACTGTTTTTTTGATGTAATAGAATCTAATTGCTGCTTGATTGACTCCAGTGTTCAAGCCTCAGTGATCTCACACAAAAAGTGTTGAATTTGTTTTTCTTTGCTGTCAACTTCCATTTCCCCCACTGGTCATTTACTCAGGGCTGATTTTAAGTAGTGACTTGGGTTTGAACTTTTCTGTACCATTTAGAATTTTGTAAGCTTCTAATTCTCTTTAAAGCACCTCTTCCCTCAACAATGAAGATCAAGGATTTTGTTAACTAGTCTATTAAAATGTATTTATAATGTCAGATTCTAGGGATATAAGGGAATGTCTGTATCCATCTGTAGAGCTATGGCCATTTTTTCAATTGTTGTCAGTTTTTCATTATGGAAAACTACAAAGAGGTCTGTAATTTAATATGTTAACATAATTCAGCAAAATGAGTTCATTCTATAGGGGATGCAAAATCTTTGGCCATTGCTGTATGTTGTGCTTAAATATTTGCATATATGTGGAGAGCTGCTTATCCACTTGTCATGAAACTTCGCATTAACATCACTTTGCACAAGTTGTGGCGAGTGTCAATGTCTTTCTAGAATAACATTATAATATATGTACATTGTTTCCATATAGGTGTATTGCCATTGTCATACTGCACTCAGTTAGATCTTCAATTACTTTCTTGTATTGTTAGAAGTGCCTTTCAAAGCGTGTTCTCAAGTTCATACTTGAATGTAAGTAAGAACTGTATTTATAAGGATGTTTGGTCCAATTCAGTGCTTTTTGGATTTGTACTCTTTGTTTGGAAATGTATATGCTTTAAATAAAAACAAAGCTAAGGTGTTTTAGCAGACTGTTATTATGTTGATGTGGAGAATTGATTAAAAGACAAACACTTCAAAGAGATTGAAGAATGTGTACATTTTCAGCTTCAGGCATTGTGTGGAGAAGTTTCAGGAGAGGCAGGTGTGTACTTTCCCGATAATGCACAACACTTTGACACACCAAAAAATATGAGCACAGACAGAGCAGTTTGTGAAGTAACCTTGCATTTGTAACATTCATTGCCTAATCTTGTCAGTTACCCCTCCCATTACATGGTTTCAGGCTTATTGATCCAATACCAATAAACACAGTTGGCCCTATATTTGCTGTGTCCTAGTTCATTTCGATTTTGTAATGTTTCGAATTGAATGATGTATGATCTAATATAACTTTTTGTTTGTTTCTTTCTGAACTTTTTTTTTCAGTATCACCTGTCAAAATTCATTGCAATACTTGTAACAAAGCTCAGTAATTTTGACCCACACTCTTGTTAGCAGCGGAATGAAACTCCCCATAGTGCTGGAAGGTGTGTCTTCTGACCAAACTTTTCTCCCTCTCTTGCACAGGAGCTGTGTCAGTGCCGACCGATGGATGGGAACTGCTCGTGCTGTAAGGAGTGCATGCTTTGCCTTGGTACTCTCTGGGATGAGTGCTGTGACTGCGTAGGTGAGGGCTGCACACTGATCAGGGGGTCTCTGCTGCAATGGAGCACCCCAGTTACCCAAACTGCTAAAACATGCTGCTTTTTCTACCGATAGGAAAAATAAATTGTGTTGCACTAAACCTGCTTATGGACTGTCCTTAGAGACAGTTTGTCTTTTGTGTGCAGGTTGGAAATGTTTGTTTTTGTGGTATTTCTCCACTATAGTGTGAAGCCTTACATTTTTGCTGTGGCGCACAGACCCTCCTGGGGGAGTCCCAAGTTCGTATTTTTCTTTTCTTTCCGGGCAAAGGGCTGGATTGTTATTTGAAACTGAATCATACAAAGGCCTTAAAATACAGTACTGCAGTTACAGTTTTGCCCCAGCCAGCTCTCCCTGAACAGAACCTCTGCGACCATGTCTGCGTGTCGGGTAGTCCAAAGATAAGCAAACAGAAAAACAGCTGTGTTTTGGGGTTTTAGATGGTTGAGAAATTACTATTATTTGAATTAATACCAATGTTTGACTTGTGTAACAGCATCATGTAAACAGATGGCTTGTTGCTATAGAGCTTTAATATAGGGTATTTTTAATTTTTTTAAAGGTTACAGTCCTCATTGGGCCCTATAAGTTTACTTCTGGTAAATTATTGAACGATTTCTTTAAAATGTCTTCAACAAAAAAGACACCAGCTGCATCAAAGATTGGAAATATTTCTGCTATTTCCGCTCTGTTCAGTACAAGAAGGGGCCATTTCACATGTTGTTTTTATTTTATAATTCATTAATGGTGAAAACAGAATGTTTTTAAATGGCGGACATAAAAAACCTAAATATTGTACAATTTAGCATTTACTGTTTTTTGAGGTAAGAATTTAAACATTTAGAAATGTCATGAAATAAACCATTTTTTACATGGGGAAAAAAATACAGCCCTCCCTATATGCCTGCTCAGATCCTGGATCTGACAGGGCATGGCTGTTTAGTCAAGCAGAAGTCACTTTGGTGCAAGCATTTCTGTTGGGTTTTCAAGGGCAAAATGTAACAGTCTTTCTCATTAGAAAACACAGAGTTGTGGATGGGGAATCTAAAACCTTTACACCAAACTTTACTTGCTTGAATTTTTAACTTTTTTTCCTACAGTTCAGTATGGTCTGGATTAGAGTGTTGTGCAGTGGATCACAGGAAGCGCTAGGACAGCTGAGTTTATTTTCTTAAACTCCCAGGAGACCATGACTGACTGGGTTGTTCGTAATACATAGGGATGACATTACAAGAATGTATTATGTGAACTTGTTTCCAGAAACACTAAAAGGCAGATTTGACAGGTGCTGCACACACAGTACCATTCAAGATAGACAAATTAATGTGGGTTTTGCCATTTAGAGTGGAGTACCTTGGCACCCTTGCTGTTTGTACTTTTAGATTTAGTACATTGTCAAACTTTGTCTTTTTTAGTTATTGAGGGAGGGCTCTTGAAAAGTCAGTCAACAAACCTCCTGCAATAATCCAGCTGTCTTGGAATGTAGCCTGTTATTTTTTAGGATTTACATTTTCAGTGGATTCACAATTGGGATTAAGCAAATTTCCATTGTGAAAAGCTAATAGAAACCCTTAAGTTCCATTGTGTTTGCGTGTGTCTGAGTGCTTGGTTCACTGAGTTCCTCCCTTTTTTTAAGAAAAGTATTTAAACTTTCCAGATGTTCACAATCACAGCCCTGACAGGCAGCATGTGGCGGTAAGAAAGAACGTCTGCCATGGATAAAAGTAGTGTCTGGATCAGGACTGCTTATTCACAAAATAAGAGGACTGCCCTAAATACAGGATTTAGATCACTATTACTTACAATGCAGAGTTCAGATCAGTAATAAGACTTTCAAACAAATAAAATAAAAAAAAATTCACCACAGACACACAATACAAAAAATTTAAATTGCCCAAAACTGCACATGTTAATAGCATTTGTTATTGTTACTGTATTTGAGTTTTTAATTATACATATACAGTACTGTATCATAACAAGGGCATTCTAAACTGAAACAGGGTTGCTTTATCCATGTCTCGAGATCTTCTGTATCACAGCAGGAGCATTATCCAGAACCCCACGACGCACAAAGGAATGTCTCCCAGTGTGTCTGTTGAGCAAATAGTCCACATAAAGTGGTGCCTATGTACACGCTTAGGCATGTATTTTCAAAACTTGATAAGTGCAGGTTTATGTTAAAGAAAGTTGGGTTTAACACATTTTTGTGAAAATACTTTTATTAAATCTTTTTGACTTTAGTTGATAGTCTGAATGTCGTTTTTCCAATTCTGTAGATTTACTAACAAGATGGTTACATAACTGTTTTCAAAATGTGGTAGGGGCTCCTAAATATCAGCTAGAGCATATAGTCTGGGGTACAGTAATTTTCTGTTTGTTTTAGTTCTAGTGCTGTAGTCATTCTAATAGCCATAGAAGACAGGCACTAAAACTAAGGCATTATAAATGGGTATAATATTTGTGTTATATCTCAGGATCCGAACGCAAAGACTCACATAGTTAGTTCTGTTTCAGGTGTGTTTTTTTCAGATGTGACCAATTGGGGAAACAATGACTTTAAAGCAACTTGAGGTACATGAATGTAAATGTATGTTACCAACACAACATAATTGATTTGTATTTTAAACATGTACCCAATCACGTAACGTAATGGCACTTACATAAGTATTTCTGAAAATACATGCCTCTAAAAAAAACCTTATGAAATGTAAAACGTGATTTGGTTCCTTTTACTTTTGTCTTGTGTACTATGTTCCAGCTAAGATGGGGTGGGGTTAACTTTTAATAAAATGGTGCGATTTTGGTAATGTGTTATGTTTCTTTTATTTACCCCAGTTTCCATTTGCCTTTGTCTTTGCAGGAGTGTGCAATCCCAAAAACTACAGTGACACACCGCCAACGTCTAAGAGCACGGTGGAGGAGCTGCACGAGCCAATCCCATCTCTGTTCCGGGCACTGACAGAGGGGGAGACGCAGCTCAACTGGAACATTGTGTCCTTCCCTGTGGCCGAGGAGCTTTCCCACCACGAGAACCTTGTCTCCTTCCTCGAGTCTCTCGAGGAAGCCCAGTCCCTGAACGTCTCTGTCCCCGGCAACAACATCCACGCACGCTACGACAGCGACAAAGGTAAGCTACCCAAATATACTGCCGCCTTGGTGTGCAATGGCTGTATAAATCCCTACAGTAGTACAGGCCCCAATATTTTTTAATCTGTTTTTTTGTGTTTGTTTTCACTCCTTTCTTTGTACAGTTAAACTCTCATTTTTATTTTGGGGTTTTATTGATGTCAATGTCTGGTACAACTTACAAATACAGAAAAATAGGCAATGCAAACATAACATTAGATGCTTTCGCTATTAAATATCTTAATTGGTATTATTACACTTTTTTAAACAAAGCATAGAATTACAAAAAGTTAACCTAGAACATGCCATGCCATCTTTATTTTCTGAAAATGTGGGATTGGTGAAAACACGCTGTGATAAGTTTCTAATTTCTATCAATTGTGTAATTTCTGGTGGACACAGACATGGTTTTTTAAATAAATGTCAAAAATGTTTGTTCGTATATTCATCCCAGCACTAATATTTAAGTGTCTCATATATATAATGTGTGTGTGGTTAAATGCAGTGTAATAGCCCTATACTAGCCTATTATTGCCATTAAATGTATACTAATTATAACAGAATATTGGCTCAGCTGTTGTGTTGTGAGCGACTTGTCAAGTTGAGATATCGGCCTTCCTATAGTACAATAGTTTCTTTTCAGTTTTAGGGCCTGATTAACAAATTAGTGTGGGTTTCACGACACCGTTCTTCACAAATTCATTTCAAAATGTGTATTATGTTTTGTATGTATGCAAAGTTTGTGCGATCAGAATCAGAATTCTTCCTTATTCATTTATGCTTTCTTTCAGTGGGGCAATTGGGTTGCTTCTTAAACACCTAATATCTCCTGCTGGTAGGCAGGGAATACCAGGTGAAGCAGTTGGCTAGCCTGTACAAGAGCTGATAGTGTAAACTATTCTCTTGTCATAGTGTTCATGTTCAGTAAAATGCTAGTTTGAACGTTTTGCACTTTTTTAAACAAATAAAAGCATTATACTTGCAAAACTGCATAATCTAAATAAAATTCTGTAAAACTGTGTGATGTGTTTATTCTTGTGATTTACTTTGCTTCCATATTTGTGTTTGTGTTTAGTATATTTATGGTATTGTAATCAATAAAGCTTATGTACTGTTGAGAATTGAGAATTGAGAATTCTCACGGTCAAGCCAGAGGCATAACCCACTGAAAAATGTTTTGAAAAATGCTTGCAATTTGGACTTGCTGATAGGCTGAAAGGTTTTCAAGGAGAAATAAGTAAAACAGCTGTGTAAACTCTAGAAGGTTACCTGCTTTAATCACAAAGCACTCCCACCTCGGCTCTAAGAAATCCATCTCTTGAGCTACCTTAAAAAGCTCACCGGCTTTCAAACAAAGTAGCTTGCTAGTTTACTCGCAGAGGTTAGACTAGGTTTCGCTCCAGTGCTGTGAAAGTGATCCTAATTAATCTTGATCTGTGTTCTCCTTTGTTCTTCTTTTTATTTTTTCTCTGCTCTGTTATGAACCCTTGACCCAGTTATATTTTACTGTTGAATGGGACATTCATTAAAGTACACTCCAGCTGAGGCGCTTCTACTCATTAATTCAGATGCAAACTTTCAGCTCAAGTTGTATTTGCCTGGGTGGGAAAAGATTCTCAGACAAGCATGTGTAAAATGAAACTTCACCAGCTCTTAGTAGTAAACAGGCATATGATTACTTTATCTTCTAGAAACTAAAACTTAATCTAAACTGATATAAATGCATGCCTGTTTTACTCTAATCATCAGAGCAATAAACCATTTGGGTCCTGCTCTACTAATTAACAACTGTTCATTCCAAAAACAGATGGTCTGTTATTTGTACCATATGTACCCTGGCAGAAAAGAAGACCAAAATTGTCTGACTTTCTTGGTGCTCCAGAAAATCAGATGAAAGGCAGGCTGGTTGGGTTTTAAATGAAACTTTTTTTTTTTTTTTTAAGAAGCTGTAATTAAATGTAATTTTTTTAGCTTTTTCTTCGTCCCTGTTAGGGGAGCTTAAAGGTTGTAGTATACCCATTGACATGGCAACTTAAAGTAACATCTGAAACATTTAAGATACAGACTTCATATTCCGTTTAAGAGGAAACGCTAAAGGTGCCTGTGACTTAAGATGGCTACCATATTGGGGTGTATGACTTTTTTGTTTCTGGAAAAAGACCTTGCACCTTTTGAGAGATTGGCTTTATACACAACTATATTCGGTGATTTATATAAGTAATGTTTGATCATGGTTATCATACAAGGGGGGGTTACCTATTGTGTTATTAATTTTACAAAGCTGCCACTGCCAGTATCAAAGACTTATATCTCAGACACCATCTAAGATAATGAGTTCAAAACACTTGAAAAGTTATATAAACTAAACCACTTTGATTCTTGGTTCGGGAGACAGTACACTTTGTTATTGCCAAAAATTCAAAGTTACATTACTGTATTCAGTAAAAAAAAAAAAAAGTAAATAAATAAATAAATAAAATGTGGCCCAAAAAATGGAGACACCAATATAAAGTCTGTCTTACGTTAACTATAATTAGTAAGTTTTAAAAATCCTGCAACAAATTACTGCAGTAGGTCATTAAAAAAAAAAAAAAAAAAAAAAAACGTTCACATGAATGGGACTGATTTTCAAATCTTTTTCCGATCCCAACTGTCTGAAAACGTTACATTAAACACGCTCTTAAATCTCATTATCTTTGGTTTCCTTTTTCAGATCACATGTGCACAGTGGTCTACTTTGATGACTGCATGTCTATCCACCAGTGTAAAGTCTCGTGTGAATCCATGGGAGCTTCCAAATACAGATGGTTCCACAACGCCTGCTGTGAATGCATAGGGCCTGAGTGCATTGACTATGGCAGCAAGTCTGTCAAGTGCATGAACTGCATGTTTTGAAAGACTCTTTCTCAAGAACACAGTACTTCTACAATGGACAACAAATACAAAGAACAGCAGAACAGGAGTAATGGTGACTGCCATCTAAAACTGTGCAAAACAAAAAATAAGTTGTCATTTGTATTGTAGTTTCATATTAAGATGATGTAAAATATTTGCCTTCGCCAAATCCTTTTGTGTTTTTTACATTTTTACTGTATATTTTTAGAAGTTGTATAGGTTTCTACCAGAGATGTATATCTATATTACAGTAGATTTGATTTTTTTTTTTTTCAGGAATCTACACCTGCATAGCTGATCCATCTTCACCATGCTTGCAAATAAATGCTATGCCAAAAAAAATCCAGCTTGGTGTTTGTGCTTATTTTACTATTAAAATAATGTAATTCTATTTATTTATTTGTAAGGTGTTGTATAAATCCAGCATTTGTTACTCACCAATATGATTGAGTGGGGCAGTGGTATTGAAAGTAAACACAGTGAAAGATCTAGGAAACATCAAATTGTTTACCTTTTTAAGCCATCTGTATTAATTGTTTACTTTATTCAACATATAATACCTTAAGTCATTCTAAATTCAGTTTTATAAATATTTTTTTTATTTAGTTTTGGGTTAGGATCTGCCTTATTGGCACACCACAGGAATTACTGAGACAGCTCTGGGTGCAGTTGCTGATTTTTGGAAGAATGTAATAGTTCAGGCTGTCCTGTCCTCTGGAGAGCCCTGAAGTTCACATCCAAGCAGACAATTCTGTGGCTAAATCGTCATAATCTGTAAACCAGTGGTGTCCAGTCACGGTTCTGGTTTAACAGGTACAATGAGATAATTAACTACAACTGCTTTGGGGTCTGGAGGGAGGTTTAATTGGTTCAATTAAACTATTTAGAACAGGAACAAAGACCAAGACTGAAGGGCCAACTTTGGGAAACATTGCTGTAGACAGATGATCTTCCACTGGACAAAAACATTAACAGACCCTCATCAATTCCATGTCTTGCAGGTGACTTTTTGCTTATAATGGGCAGAAATGTTAGTAAACCATTGTCTTTCTTATTGGTTTACTGTATGAAGTCATTCACAGCTCATTTCCATTGCTAAGTGTCAGTGAAATGAGGCAGTTCGTAATGGATGCGCATCTCTGCCCAGAGAACTGAAGGGAAAGTTTTGGAAGTTTTTCACAATAATTTTAACTTGCATTTAATTTAATGACTGATAAATATATGCATTTTTTATCAGTTGAAATAGGTTTCACATACATGCAACACGGTTGTTTTTAAATATAATTTGGGTTTTATTCTCTTCAGAGTTCAGAATACTCTTTTATTACCAAGTGTGTCAATTTTATCCAGATACTTGCCTCTCAAAAACTATGCATACAATTCAGTGGCGATCAGAGATGTTTTCACTTTCCATGTCAAAATCTTTGCCAAAGGCATTTGTGTGCCATACTTTGTGCATTTCCGTTAAATGCTTGGAACATTTGATTTTGTTTTTAGTAAAAACCACAAGAAAAAAAGTTTTTCCTTGTTTGTTTTTTAAGCTCTGTTTTGCTGTAGGTTGTCATAACTACATCTGGGTGAGGTAAACACAAGCTGAAAATCAATATACAACACAAGCAGACATTGTTTAGAGATGAATACATGACAGAAAGTCCATTTTGACTTGTTTTCTGTTCTATTTAGCTGCATCCTGATATCTTCTGAGACTGCAGGTAAGTGTTGTGTCTGGTTTGTGTCTTCTGAATTTGAATGAGATGGATTTGGGACTATTTTCTCTGTACCATTTGCAATCTTCTGGTGAAAGGGGACTTTGTATTGCTTTCATCTGTCAGAAGCTCAGTAGGACCTGAATTTGCCTCAGACTTGCAATCAAATGTATCACTGACATTACTTACAAAATAAGCAAAAAAAAATCTCAATTGAAAATTAACCAAGTACCAGATTTCTTATAGGAACTTAAAACAACCCAGGAAAACAGGAACCTTTTTACAGAAATGCACTCTATAAAGACAATCAGGCTGTGGTTTCAGCCCGGAATAGCTAGAGCTGGATAATTTGGTTTGATAGCTTAGGGCAAAAATTGAAAAAATTCTGTGTTTTATAAGCAGTGTGTGGAAAGGCATTATCCAGCACAAGTGTTGGTATAAGGAATTATTGACTTGCAGTTAGCGATTCGTACTTCATCAGCAAATGTGAGCAATTGTGGTAGATATCTCATCTAAGTCATTAAAATGAAGCATAAACAAAAGAAAAGCTAATAAGCACATCTCCACCAAATAAAATCACTCACAATAGACTCACAAAAAGAAGTGTTTATTTTTCTAGAGCCAATGTATTTGTTCCAATTTTTCTTACCCCTGTGAAAAAGGAAGGCATAAGCAAAGCCCTGTTGCCTGTGTCCTTCCTGAGTCTTGTGCTGAAAATGTGCTAAAAATTAGATACTGACAAGATTGTTTCCTAATATAACAAGGCTCTGCTTGTTTTTACAATCCTCGCAGGTGTCCTCCCACAGACAGATCAGTGTGCCTCACTTACAAAAGAAAAAATAAAGCACAGAATGATCTAAAATGTCTGTAAATCTATGATTACACTCATCAGCTGGAAAGTGAATGCCCTTCTGCACAAATAGTCTATTGACAGTATTTTGCAGTGTGCCTGTGTTCAGTTGAATGAAAACAAAAGTATTGCTGTGTGGCGTATCTTCGGTAGCCATGAACCCTGAACAAAAGGCCCTTTCTCCAAGAAGTGAGGTGCACAGAGTGTCATGTGATTCCAGTGTCTTGGCATTGGTAAGTAGCCAAGGTTACATTAATGCAGCAAATGTTCAAGTTAGCGTGCTAGGTGTTCGTAGGAATAAAGGCTTGTCTGTGTTTATGCTCCCACTAGAAGCCTGCGTCTCATTTTTAGGTGATGGTCAATGTTTATGTAGGATTTGGAAATACTGCTGTTTCCAGTAATGGAAGCTATAACACTGACAATGTATGTCTGTAACACAGCTAGGCAGGAACTAGAATCTGAGGTCCTAAAAAGAAGACTGCACTGTGGACCACCAAATTCCCCTGTGCCATGTGACTGAAGGACCCCACTAATGTTACATTGCATTGGCTTCTAATCTAAGTGTGGTTATATAATTTGCAACTTGAATTAAGAATCCATCAATGAATTTACATGTACATACAATCTTATGTTGATAATGACAAACTTCTATTTTTGACTCAAACAGTGATATTACATATACATTTTATTTTGCGGGTTGTACAATGACTGTCGCGGATCTGCAGGTTTTAATATCAATTTGCGGGTCTGACCCGCCAAATGCGTGTCACAGGAATATATTTTTTAGATAAATCAGTTTCTTGAGAATAAACTTCTAATCACTCTCTATCGGAAGACAAAATGTTATGGAGTTGAATAAATTGATCAAACATTCTTAGTTTTTTTATTTTTTTATTTCTTAAATATGGCTCCATGTGTATGTAATAGAATAGTGTAATTAATTAAAAAATAAATTGTCTCTGTACACTAACTTCAGATTTGTGAGTGTATTTATAATTTGTACGGTCTTTTGTATGATGTCACAATTATTCAAGCAGTCCATGTGGTGACTTGGATAAACGGCTTAAAGTTAAAAAAATATCAAACATTTATACAGTAGTGTCAGATTGGAACGTTGTTGCATATTCCAGTAATTTCTGTTGTGTTGGTTTTCAACATGATGGTAAGGAGATTTAATGCTGTAAAAAACAAACAAACAAAAAATATATACATAATCTTAATGAAACCAATTAATAAAATAAATAAAACTGTTATATTATATGCCAGCTACATATGTGCACCTGACTATAAAGTCACCTGTAAACCAACCATACATACGGTCAACACAGACATTTACAAGACATTGTAGTTTTAAAGAACAATAATACTATTGCCAGCATAGCCATTTACTGATTAACAGGACTACAATTTCCAAGATACTTGGGGACTGCATCACGGCTGCTCAGTTGGTTTACTCCGTACGTAAACAGCACAGCAGGAAGTTGCATATTGATATTCTCTGAAACAGGTTAGTTGTGTAAATTGTTTGTTATGCTTTGCATATAAGTTGATACAGTTTGCATGGCTTTTACGTTTTGTTTAATTGCTCAAGCAACGTTAATGCTTGAAATGGAAGAGGGCAATTTAAAATTATTATCGCTCTCGTGACAGTCAAGAGAGGACTAGCAGGCAAATCCAGCTCTAGGCTTATTTGGGCCTCTGAATGTTCAGCTCGCTCGTAAACGTTATATACATGTAAATGCAAAAACTAGTAAAATTTGTTGTACGTTTAACTGGGTTCTAATTTGTCAGGAATATTAAGAAAGTGACATTGCTAGTTAGACGCTGTCTGCCTCTGTTCGTCTTGGGATAAGGTTTTAAACCCCATTACTGTATCTGTCAGTGTCATTCTGACTGAAATGTTTTGCGAAGTTTGGTATTTATTACAAGCACTGAGAGATCTAGCATCGAATAACTTGTACATTCGGCTGTCCTCTTTCAGGGAATAACAGTACTCTATGAACGTTCATGGTCTATCCTATATTTGTTTTCTTGTAAAAGTTGTATTTTTCTGTCCATATAGTCGTAGTAGTCGTTGTTGTTGTTAGGGTTTATTGTACTAAGTCAGGCAGTGTGTTTTGTCTAAAATGAAGATTGGCCAATTGGCTTACTTGTTACTTGAGTGAGTCTTGGTTGTCAATATTGTACATCCCTTTATAGTACAATAAAAGAGAGAACAGCCTATACCACAACAAGCATTTGGAGTGCAGAGTGAGTCAGTGATCAGGAGATCAGCGGTTGGAATCGTGGTAGTGCTGAGTTGCAGATCTTGGCTGGGAGCCCTACATTGGCCTTTGCAGGTACACAGGTTGGGGTGGAAAATCAAGCGGTTTCTCAGGGTGCGCCACTTCCTCCAGGATTCAGCGGCTACCAAATACTGTCAATTTAACGTTCTTAGGATGTTGCAAATGGTAGTTTGTGAATAGTTACATACCAAACTAAATTACTAATAAATACAATCTTAAATGAATACATAAATAAAGCAAATTATTTATCATTGTGGCATCCCCTAAATGTGAACTATAATATGTTTTGCCTTCTACAAAGGCTTTTTGGAGTTTCATCACAACCATTGTTATTACATCATTATTGCATCACGCATTGTATGTTAACTACAATTTAATGTGCATCAGAGTGAAAATCCCCTTTCAGACTTACCTTGGTATAGCATCAGAATCATCTTTTACACTCAGAATGATACATCCTTTATCAGTCTCTGTCAAGTTTTCAATGATCTGTATATTATTACATATGTATGAATAGTTGCAGACAAAAGTATTGACACCCTGTGTATGAAACAAGGTTATTCACTAATTTATTAAGTGTAATAAATTTTGTTTGTTGAATATCTCAGTGGTAGCAGGTGTGGTTGAGGCTGATTCCCTGCTTTTACAGTCATATTCAATCTATGTTGTTTTCAGTACCAGTCATTGCTGATGGGAAAAGCGTCTTCCGATAATCTGAAATATTGAACTTCTCCTTTTGTTTTAAGCACATTAATTGCTGGCAAGGGCAGCAGTTAGTTTGCTGTATATAAAACTGTGTGATTAATTTAATCTCCATTATTATGTAAAACAGTGTGTGTTTTTATGTGAAATACAGTATTACAGAATATTTATACAGTATTTAGATCATAAAGTCAACTTTATAACACAAAATAAATAGGAATATAGTGCAGAAGTATAACTGGTATATTATCAGAGAGAGGGTGTTACTTGCAGAGAAACCGAGGCTCTACTAATCTAAGCCTAGTACAGATTTTTTATAAGCACTTTTACAAACATCTCTTCAAACAGGTACAACCAATTTCAGAAATAATAACAATAATAGTAGTAATACAAATGATAAAAGACCAGTTGAAAACATTTTCTTAATGTATGCAAAGCTACATGGATAAATATCTCGGGTCATACTGGCCTGAGGCATTGTGTTTGTTTACAAAGTAATTTCTAAAACAACTAAACTTCAAAGAGTTTATTTTCTGTTTATAAATAGGTTCCAGAAAGATCCTTAGCAGACAGGAGTAACCTACAAAACTAGACAATTCACTTAAATGACTTAAGAGAACTACAAGTGCTTAATAATTTAAATTAAATTAGGCCTTAATATAAACTTCAGCACACATTTGAGTTAATGGACAGTAAGAGTTTCAAATGTTGTTTGTGTGTTAATAAAAAGGTTTTTAAAACATTCTTTTCATGTCTTTTCCTTGAAAAACTATATAAAATAGGTAGTAAAAGGTAGTAAATCAATGATTTAAAAAAAAAAAAAAATCAAGGTATTTATATCACGATTTTTAAATTGATTCGGTTTAAATCAACCAACCCTGTTACAATCCTATAATGTTTTTACAACATTTAGCTAAAACTTGCACTGCTGTGCGTTTGATAATGGGTGTGGGGCAGAGAGCCTGAAATGGTGGTGTTTATGCAGTAGCACACAGCAGGATGTTCAAAATAATGTGGGTCAGTATTTGTAAGACTAGGGGTGTTATCTGGCACAAGACTAAGATGAGTTATGTTAAACAGTCTAGGAATGCAGACCACATTCGAACACCCTGGACTGGAGAATGACACTGCACCCCCCATCACCAATCCTCTCAAAGCAAATCAATTGTTGAGCCAGTCAATCAGAGGAGTTCTAAGTGTTACAAATTGTGCCAGTATGGTGACATACTTATACAGGTTGGAACACATTAGCAGATGATATTGCTCCTTCTTCCCTTCCAAATTATACAATTTCCTCCTATTCGTTTCAGTGGGCTATGTGATGTCATAGCTGTGGCATTATCTCAGGACATCGCCACAGTTCTCTTTTAATCCTCTTTTTAGTTGTTAATTTCCAATGACCTGATAGCCATTATATAGTCTCAATATGGCACTCTGGGATGTTGTGGAATATTGCCACATCGGCGAGGAGGCGTGGTGATATCCCACTGCCACACATGCCCTGTTGTGCTGTATTGGTTAAATGTTTAATCATGATGAGGTACCACAAAATATGCATTTTAATGTCTTAAATAGTCATCAATACAGTATGATTATTAAAACTTACAAGTAATGCATGTTGCATTTTCTAATTATAATTTGTCATATTTCAGCCCAGCTACCAGTTTGAGATACTGTGTGTTAACCAAAGAAGCAGATCTAGAATTTTGTTCAAGCTACAAATCCATGTAAATAAAGTATTTGGCTTAGTCATGCAGCGAGTCAGAGCCATCTGCTGGCTGAGGATGGCACTGTAGCAGTAAACGGAGAGCAGACCAAAAGGGTCTATCCAGATAACCTAAACAGTGGAGGACACCTGGAGGCCTCGTGTGTACTAACTAGGTTGTGACAGTTTGCAGTATAGTGTACAGATATGTAAGGGAACAGTTTTACTTTATGATTACAACAAAGCTGTATTTAGGTATGTCACTGTTTTAAAATCAATTGAATAGCCCCCAGAGAGTGATTGAGACTGTGTGCTCTTCCTGGTCCAGATGTGTCTACTGTCTGCCCAGGTTTATCTTCATCTCTTCCCTTGTCAGCATCCCTCTTCATCAACAGCTAGACAATGAGCTCCTTTGGAAACTTTGTTTGCGCAGCAGCCACTGAATGAGGGTTTGCACTTTTAGGGATGCACTTTTGGTCAATTTTTATGAACATTTAAACACTTTGCAATGTCAGCTTTTAAACCATATCTTTCACTACTTTCACTTTTGGAAAAGGTAATTACCAGCGATAAAATAGCACAATATTTTGGAATTTTAAAGGGCACTGTGACTGATATTAAAAAGTGTGCCTCGGAGATTTCAAAGTTTGCGGTCATTGATAGCAGCGGTGGGATTTTTGAGATCTGTTGCTCGAGACGAGTACTTGAGCATTACAATTTCCAAACACTCAAATCAAACGCCACTCTCCTCTACATACTGTACTAGTGTACATAAACCTCTCAAACATTGTCCTATTTTAACACACAGTCAAGTAATATATTAAATGATTAATATGTTTGCCGCCTTGTGCAGTTAATTGTATATGGTCAAGTAATACTAAAGTATTCAAATGCAAATATCCACACAACTTTACATTAAATCGTAAAAAGAGAAGCCTGACCTACCTGTTTGAAGTGTCTCAGAGGTCCTTTACTTTAGTGCAGCAGTTCCAACATACAAATAAAAACTACTAAACATAAACGACCGTTCGGTCCAAAAGCTTACAGAATAATTTCAAGTGAAAAAAGCCTTCCACCTATGGGAAGATTGGGGAATGGGGTCCACGAGTCTGTGCTAATTGCAACTTTTTCTTCCTTTTGAAAGTTTTGAATGAACAGCTGCAGCACGATTTTCTTTTAAGTTTTTCCAGCCTCGCTGTTATTGTTTTATGGGTCGGCACAGTATTGGGATAATCTTACATCGATTAAAAACTGCAGCATTCACGATTCACATGCATAGGAGATAACATGATCACGCCCTGTTCGGACAGATCTATAGCAAATGTTGTTATGGATGTTTGCTTTTTATTGCCATCAGTAGCTCCATCCACAATAATTCTGAATGTTTTCATTTCAAATTCTGAAACGCTGAACTTGTGCTTTTATGGTACGGCAATTTTGTTTGGCATAATTATTTACATGCCATGGTTTTCTCGTCCGGTCCCTCAAAATACTTCCAAAGTGGCTTCCTTTGTTCAGAGATGCCATTTTAAATATAGAACAAATGCTTTTCATTAACGTTAATACCCCGTCGTGGAATTGATACCATACCACGCCTACTACAGGCATGAACACACACAGTGCACCAATGAAGCGCCAGATTGAGAGAGAAATGTCAATCGTTCTGTTGCACTAATTAGAAAAGATACCAGGAGGCAATTGCCAAACCCCATCCTTTTTATAATGCCCGTCCTTAATGTGGCAGTAGAGCAGTCTGACTACTGATGATAAATTACTACAATTAATGCATTAAAAAAATATGCGTTTGGTGACATTTGTCACGTGACCAGTTATATGTCTAGCATATTATTAAACGTTTTACCACTTCTTTAGAGTTTAAACGTTTAAACTTCCCATCCCTACCAACTTTGCCCACACACTGTACTAGTAAATGTGTTATACTTGCTTACAAGACTCGGGCATGTGAGTAATCTTTATTAAATTGAAATACTGTGTGATAACATTACTGTGTGTACACAGTCAAGTGGCATACCATTCTTTAAAATGGCTGTTCTTTTTTGCTGACCTGTTTGCCTAAACTGTAGGGAAACTATCAAAGCAGATTTGCCTTATTTTTCCGTTAGTAGCTAGCAAGTTAGTTTAAAATGACCACGGAAAGATAGTTTTCTAATTTCCTTTGCTATACTAAAAACCTGTATTAACCATGCCAGCTTTGGCATACTGTAGAGAGCATCTCTGTTTCATGTGTTTCTTTAAAACAACACAAATATTTTGTAGATGAATAAGTGTACTGAAAACATTTCCACATATGGTATAAATGATCCCTTGAACTAGCTTGTTTTGTAACAAAAAAAATAAAATAACCCGCATTAGCAAGCTTTCACTGTTTAAGAATGTTCTGAGTTGTACAGGAAAATAGTTTTGGTGAGGCTGTAAGGGGTAGAACTTTTTTCATTGCAATAAGGGTGCGATAGTTTGTGTACAGTGAATTATTATTATTTTTTATTTTATTTTTTTAATTTTGTTTAATTGGGTCATTCATGATTCTTTTTCTGTAGACTTCACTTTCAATTCAGATTTGTCATTTTAAGTTTCTTCACACAATTTTTCTGTGTCTTAAACATACCCTTAATGGAGCGTACTGTCGGTGTTACTACAGATTTTCAACCCTACTGTTCATCCACAACTATTAACCACTCAATAGCGTTGAATTTATACAGTTCCGTGAAAAAGTATTTGCCCCCTGTCTAATTTTTTGCATTTTTGCATATTTTTGAAACTAAATGTTACCAGATCTTCAACCAAAATTTAATATTAGATAAAAGGGACCCTGAGTGAACAAATAACACACAATTGTGATACTTATTTAAAATGTTTATTAAAGTTATGCAACACCCACATCCCCCAGATGAAAAAGTAATCGCCCCGTTAGACTCAATAACTGGTTACGCTACCTTTAGCAGCAGTAACTGCAACAAACGCTTCCTGTAGTTATTGATCAGTCTCTCATGGCGCCGTGGAGGAATTCTGGCCCACTCCTTCATGCAAAACTGCTTCAACTCAGTGACATTTGTGGATTTTCGAGCATAAACTGCTTGTTTCAGGTCCTGCCACAACATCTCAATGGGGTTTAGGTCTGGACTTTGACTAGGCCATTCCAAAACATTGCATTTTTTGTTCTTTAACCATTCTGATGTAGACTTGCTTGTGTGTTTCGGATCATTGTCTTGCTGCATGACCCAGATGCTCTTCAGCTTCAGCTCACGGACGGATGGCCTGACATTCTCCTGTAGAATTCTCTGATACACAGCAGAATTCATGGCTCCTTCAGTGATGGCAAGTCTTCCAGGTCCTAATGCAGCAAAGCATCCCCAAATCATGACACTACCATCACCATGCTTGACTGTTGGTATGAGGTTCTTACTGTGGAATGCATTGTTTGGTTTTCGCTAGACATAACGTGGCCCATGTTGGCCAAAAAGTTCCACTTTTGACTCATCTGTCCATAGGACATTGTTCCAGAACTCTTGAGGATTATCCAGGTGCTTTTTGACAAATTTGAGACAAGCATTCATGTTCTTCTTTGTGAGCAGTGGTTTCCGCCTTGCTACTCTGCCATGAATCCCGTTTTTGCCTAGTGTCTTTCTGATGGTGGAGTCATGAACACTGACCATAGCCGAGGCGAGAGAGGCCTGCAGATCCCTGATGTTGTTCTAGGGTTCTTTGTGACTTCCTGGATGATTTTACGCCTTGCTCTTGGAGAAATTTTGGCAGGACGGCCACTCCTGGGAAGATTCACTACTGTCCCAAACTTTCTCCATTTGGACAATATGGCTCTGACTGGTTTAGTGGAGCCCAGAGCCTTAGAAATGGCTTTTTAACCCTTTCCAGACTGATAGGCATCAACAACTTTTTCCAGAGGTCTTCAAGAATTTCTTTTGATCGTGGCATGATGTGCCTCTAGAACCTGTGTGCTGACAACTTCACTCTGATGATAAGGGCCAAAGTTAATCAGATTTATATTGGGCAGGGCTGGTCCATATCAGGCCTGATTGTTAACCAAAGTATTCAAACAGCTGACCCTAACTAACCCTTTAATTGGGTTGCGTTAACTAGGGGGGGGCAATAACTTTTTCACACCTGAAGATTGAATTTTTGATTACCTTGCACACCAGACAAATGAAAGAAGCACCAGACTTTGGTGTCATTTATTCTCTCAGACTCCCTCTATATACTACTACAACCCACAAAAAGATCTGACCAAATTCAATGTGAAAAATGTGCAAAAATGCAGAAAATCAGATGGGGCAAATACTTTTTCATGGCTCTAAATACTCAGAGAAACAGAATAAATGTAATGACAAAGTGATTTGACTAGAAAACTTTTTCAGTGTTTTCAGATGTTCAGCAAGTGGATTACAGTGGTAAGGCACACCATTCCAGTTAAGTTAAGCATTTCAAATTTACTAACAAAATGTGTTTGGAGGCAGTTCCATTCCAGGCAAGTTGAGCTACCTGCAGAAGCTGCTATCTGCCAATCCAGTCTGTTTACAGTTTTGAAAGGAAATTCTCTCGGGCCAGCTCAATTCTGGGTGTGTATTTAATTACATTTATGAAGAAGGGGAAGGAATTTGAGGAGAGGGATGTACTTTTCCTGAGGGCATATTTAGCGAAATATTTTTGTGGTACTGTATGTACTTTAGGAGGCTGTGTTGAATGTGATGTAAAATTATAATTTTTTCAATAGTGTGTGATATTACCCTTGGCTGTGTTAACTGCTCTTTTTTCAAACATATCAAGTAGGTTGTCTGCTACAGCAAAGGAAAACACTTTAGCAATATTGTGACCCCATACCTATAAAGAGGGTTCCGTGGAAAACTTCACCTGCACCACGACAAATCTGCAGTACCTCGAGCCACGGCAAAGTATACCGCAGTTAAATCATGCGGTGCAGCTTGAAGTCTAAAACCAGCACTTACTTATTTCCAGAAGGGTGTGCCAAAGAGCTTTTAGGAATGTAATGGGCTGTATTGGCCTTTTGCATGTGATGTCACAGATCAGGTGACCGCATCTGTTGGCCATTTTGGATGAGAAGAAGCCTTAGACGGCATATTCACACAGTGCTTGTTTGTATAAGTTTTGAAGATGGTTATTTCGTGTTGTGCTGTTGGATGCACCAAAAGCCAGGTCTTTCTTTTTATCATTGCCCAAAGGTTCCTCAGATGAAAAAAAGTGGATTTCTGCGTAAATAGGAAAGGCTGGGAGCCAACAACTTACAGCCGTTTATGTATCTAACACTTTGTGGCGGGTAATATATATATATATATATATATATATATATTATATATATATATATATATATATATAATATATATAGTTTATTATTTATTATGTTGTCATTCCAATTCAGCATTATATTTGTCATAGTCATGATCAAAATATGTTTTTGTTACTGGAAAATCTGGTAATTTGAATGTTTTGTTTACATGTTAAGGGTTCAGAATAGGCAACTGCCAACTAGCTGCATGTTAATTTGGAATGTGAAAGAAAGATTTTACAAATTTATACTCCAGAGGTGAATTTGTGTTTCGTGTTTGAGTTAAAATAATTTCTAGCATTAATTTTATTTGTACAAGTACTATACACTTTGCAATCAAGCGATCTGTGGTAAATACGTCAAAAAGTGAGTATGTAAGTTGTTTAACTCTTTAACCCTTATAAAAAGAAGTATACAGAAAGTATACTTGGGTCACAGTAGTATGGTTTAGTATGCTATTAGAACATAAGAAAATAAGAAATACGAGAGGAGGCCATTCGGCCCATCTTGCTCGTTTGGTTGTTAGTAGCTTATTGATCCCAGAATCTCATCAAGCAGCTTCTTGAAGGATCCCAGGGTGTCAGCTTCAACAACATTACTGGGGAGTTGATTCCAGACCCTCACAATTCTCTGTGTAAAAAATTGCCTCCTATTTTCTGTTCTGAATGCCCCTTTGTCTAATCTCCATTTGTGACCCCTGGTCCTTGTTTCTTTTCTCAGGTTGAAAAAGTCCCTTGGGTCGACATTGTCAATACCTTTTAGAATTTTGAATGCTTGAATTAGGTCGCCGCGTTGTCTTCTTTGTTCAAGACTGACTAGATTCAGTTCTTTTAGCCTGTCTGCATATGACATGCCTTTTAAACCCAGAATAATTCTGGTCGCTCTTTTTTGCACACAATGTCTTTTTTGTAACGAGGTGACCAGAACTAAACACAGTATTCATGATGAGGTCTTACTAATGCATTGTACAGTTTTAACATTACTTCCCTTGATTTAAATTCAACACTTTTCACAATGTATCCGAGCACCTTGTTGGCCTTTTTTATAGCTTCCCCACATTGTCTAGAGGAAGACATTTCTGAGTCAACAAAAACTCCTGGGTCTTTTTCATAGATTCCTTCTTTAATTTCAGTATCTCCCATATAATATTTATAATGCACATTTTTATTTCCTGCGTGCAGTACCTTACACTTTTCTCTATTAAATGTCATTTGCCATGTGTCTGCCCAGTTCTGAATCTTGTCTAGATCATTCTGAATGACCTTTGCCGCTGCAACAGTGTTTGCCACTCCTCCTATTTTTGTGTTGTGTGCGAATTTAACAAGTTTGCTATCTATACCAGCATCTAAATAATTAATGTAGATTAGGAATAGCAGAGGACCTAATACTGATCCCTGTGGTACTCCACTGGTTACCTCACTCCATTCTGAGGTTTCTCCTCTAATCAATACTTTCTGCTACCCCTCCACCTCTTCTGTCCTGCCTGTCTTTCCTATACAGTGTATACCCACAAATATAATATTCGTCCCCATCACTCTCAGACAACCAAGTTTCTGTAACACCTATCACGTCATAGTTACTTGTTAATGCAGTAGCTTCAAGTTCTAAAATGATGTTGCTGATACTTCTAGCATTTAGATAAATACATTTAATGGTTGTCTTACCTGAGTTGTTGTCCTTGTTTTGATGTGGTCTCCCTTCTGCTTTTTTTGTTGATTTCTCCCTACTTCCTTTCTAGTTTAAATGCTTCTGAACCTGCTCGAGGATCTTTTCCCGGCAGTATCCCAGAAAATACCACAGTTTTGGCCTTGTCTTTTAATTTCCTTCCTAGTGCTCTGAATTTGTTTTGTAGGGCTTTTGGTCTCGTCTCTTCCAATGTTGTTTGTACCGATGTGGACTACTACTACTGGGTCGTCATCTGTTCGTTTTAGGAGCCTGTCCACGTTCTCAGTGATGTACAATATGTTGTACTATTTTGACCAAAGTATACTTGCAGTATAAGGGAAAATAAATAAATAAATAAATAAATGCGCTCCTGCTCCTCATAAAACCTGGTCTGGGTTCCATATTAATGAATGTGTGAGCGGGAACCTGCATGCACCAATTGAGTTGCATCACTGGCTGGAGTTACTGTACTCTTACAAGCCTGACTCCATCACACAGACTTAAGATCGGGTCCCTTGTATAAAAGTTAGAAAATATAACAAAACAGTAAAATCAGTTTAAATTGTTTTCCTTTGTTCCTGAATATATTTGCATTGAGTTATACTGATTTCAAAACTTTTCTGTTATTTGTTTTTGGAACACTGAATAACAAACTTAATTCATTGAATACTTTTCTGAACTATCTCCACCTGTTTAAGAGCTTAAAATAATTGAAAAAGTCTTTAAAAAAGCCAATTATTAGTTTAATTAAGGGCTTTATTTGAAATTGAGAGCACAGCTGGGACAAAATCCAGCAGACACAGGGGTTCCCCACAACCAGAGCTGAGAACCACTGGCATAAACTGTGGCATGCACGTGTCAGATGAGTCGATCATGCATGTGCGTTGATCACACTTGGTTGTTTCACCAGTATTAATAAAGAAAAAAAGACAAGTTTATAGGCAACATGATTGCTTGTTTATTAACACTTTTGTAACAGTAGTCTCAGTAGGTCTATATATATTGCCATCCAAAATGGCCGACCACACATTGGGTCACGTGCTTAGGTGACGTGTTAGCAAAAGATCAATACCGTCTTTACTTAACACTACGATTCCTGGTGTGATTTGTTTAATACTCCCCTCCCTGTCTTGGGTACACTATTAACAAACGTAGGCTACTGTGTGTTGTTTTTTTTTTTTTTTTTTTATGAATTTGTTGATCGACAGCGAAACAGAAAGGAAAAAAAAATCTATATTAAAAAAAACCTTCATCGCTGCCCATATTAAATGCTCTTTTAATTGAAATGTTATTCAGGATTTGTTTTTGTTTTGGGATAGGAATGGGACAGGATCTATGTTTTAAATAGCGTTTAATAAGGGCAGGAGAAAGTTATTTAATGGTTTTTTTTTTTTCTTTAAAGAATACTACTTTTGTTTATTTTTTATTCAAACACACAGTTTACAAAGCACCACAGTATTGATGTGCTTCTTACTCCTCATTTTACTATTGCATTCACATTTATTTGAGAGTACAAAACTAGTAGAGTCATTTATTAGGTTGTCTTGGTGCCATTCTAAACTCAAATCTTTTGTATTATTTGTTCAATAATTAATATTTTGTTTTGACTTGCTGGACCTTGTCTGTTTTTTTAATTTTAAATTTTATCTTGTAGATCCACCAGCCAAGTTAGCCTTTTAAATTCGTCCCAATTGTGTCTTAATTGCAGTGCTGACAAAGGTGCCATGAAATGTTCCTGTGAGGACAACTGAGGAAGTCAGCACATCTGGTCACTTTTTTTTTTTTTTTTTTTTTAAAGTAACAAAAATGCTTACTCGCTGCCAAACATGAACTACTTCAGATGTGTAATGACTGCAGTGTAGGGTACCGACCTTAAGGTTAGGTTTTCGGTGTAAGGAGAGGATTATTCATAGTTTTATTAACAATAATACGATAACCAAGCAGAGTGCAGTGTCATGACAGGAGAATTTTTGTGTTATGCATATGAAAGAAAAGTTTTTTTTTTTTTAAATTTTAGTAAAATTGAAAATAAGCGTGTCAGATAGCAATTAACCCTTAGCGGTCCATTTATTCAGCACCTGTCAGACGCATCGGGTCCAATCTATTTTCACATGCGCTGTTTAAAAGTTTTTTTTTTTCACAGTAAAACAGGTTTAAAAAGCTCTGCATATCAACAGAACACTCAGTACTGAATCTCCAGCCCCACCCCTTGTTCGCTGTATTTATCACATACCTCTAAATAGCAGTGCATGAATTACATTTATATCAGTAATGCTTTTTTCATTATTACTGATAATAATGTAATGAAGAGATATTATTTTATTTAGAAGTATTTGTTTTGAGAAACTAAGAGTAGTGTCCATTATTGATTTTAAAGATCCTGAGAATGGGGGGTCCCTGAATGGCTCGCCTGGTAAAAGCACTGCCGTGCGGCATGCAGGGTAAGTCATACAACCAGAGATCGCAAGTTCGAATTTTAGTTGTGCAAGACAGACAGTCTTTGCTGGGCACTCCCGGGGTGGCACCACACTGGCTTTGGTTCTCCCTTAGACTGTTTCTCCTTGCTGCTGTGCAGTGACCCCTACAGGCCAAGTGAGCTTGGGGGGCAAGATTTGCTGGGCTGGTCTTTGTCCTCCAGAGGCCGGTAGCCTGTGGACATCCGCTCTTGAGTTCCTGGGTGTAAAAAGACGCCGATTTGGCTCGTGGGATTGGAGGATGCCCACTGAGCCTCGGGTCCCTGAGCTGTGTGGGGAATTGCTGTGGTGAAGGAGAAAAAGAATAGTAATTGTGCATTTCAATTATTATTTTTCACAAATGTAGTTGATGCATGATTTAAAATAGAGTGAAACGTTCTAGTTTGTGTTGCAGGTGAAATGGAGAGGTAACGCAGACTGAGGCACGGACACAGAGGAGAGCAGGGTGCCGGTGTCACCACCACTGTCACCATGACCGAGTGCTTCCTGCCCCCTGCCAGCAGCCCCAGTGAGCACCGCCGGGTGGAGCACCCCGGGGGAATGGCCCGCACCCCCAGCTCCGAGGAGATCAGCCCCATCAAGTTCCCAGGGCTGTACCGAACCGGCCAGCCCTCCCCATCCCACGATGGGCTGCACGAGCCTGCAGACGTGGCCTCTGACGAGGAGAAGGACCACAGCAAGAAGAAGGGCAAGTTCAAGAAGAAGGAGAAGAGGAGTAAGTAGCAGGCAGCAAGGAAAATAAATTATAATGGGGTCCAATTTGGAGGTCTGGTGTATGTGAAAGTCTGTGTGTAATGCAGTGTTGTCAGATGGGTGGTTCTGTATGCTTTCAATCTCTGAAAAAAAAGAGTCAAAATTAAAGCAATGGCAGATACACAGCAATAATGGAAATAAAACTAATTTTATAGAAAATATCCAAATGTAATATATGTACGAATCAAATTTGGATATTAACAACTACAGTGCAAGCCCCTATCCTTGGCTCAGCATGTCGTTACAATACCAGATGATCCATGTCTTGCCTCAGCCCAGGAATTAAAACATGCAAGATTTAAATTATATTTGTCCTCCGGTTCCACTAGGGGGTAGTCTTAAATTGAGGGGGGCTTCTGGATACTGGTGTCAAAAGGTTGCAGTTGTTATTCACCATATTGGAGTTAAATTCTTTCCACAACACTCCCAAGAAAATTATTTTCTTTTATCCCATGAACGTTATCCCATTAACTTCGTAATCATTCCCCAGGAACCACTAGCATTTTCCCAGAGAAGGAGGAACTGGAGTGTATCAAAAGCCATTCTAAAAAAACCTTTTGTTTTTGCCTCTACTTAATGGCTAATTACATTTAGCAACAATTGATAAAAAACTTGTTTAAACTGGATTATTTATCTATTTTCAATTATTGATATTGCTGTCATAATTTATTACCATAGTCTCTCCTTAATCTGATTTGGTGCATTGCCCTGAGAAGTGTTTGGTTTTTCTCTTGGTAGCTGTATGACATCAGTAAGAGTCCTTTGTGATGTCATAATTCTGATATGATATTGGTGCAACAAAAACAAAATACAGTTGTAATGTTATTTATTTTATACTTTTATAAAGTTCTGTGCTGGGTATAAAAGCAGTTAGCTAAAGTTCTGTTTAAAACATAGACATTCATCTCTGTATTGAAAGGCAGTTTAAAAAATAGAAGCAGGTTTCAGTGGGTATAATGGTTTAATCAAAGCCTGACCTGCTTTTATCTGTTGTGAGTGAGAGACAGATAATTCAGTGTGTTTTTCACTCCGTATGTTTTCCTAACAGCTGAGGGCTACGCAGCTTTCCAGGAAGACAGCTCGGGAGATGAAGCGGAAAGCCCCTCCAAGGTGAAGCGTTCCAAGGGGATCCATGTGTTCAAGAAGCCTAGCTTCTCCAAGAAGAAGGAGAAAGACTTCAAGGTGAAGGAGAAGCCTAAAGAGGAGAAGCACAAAGAGGAGAAGCACAAGGAAGAGAAGCACAAAGAGGAAAAACACAAGGAGAAGAAATCTAAAGACCTAACTCCCGCTGACGTGGTCAAGCAGTGGAAAGAGAAGAAGAAGAAGAAGAAGCCCGGTGCTGAACCGGAGGCAGTCCTTCAGGAAGCCCCCTGCCTGCGGCCAATCTTTGGAATCCCCCTGGCAGAGGCTGTTGATCGGACAATCATGTACGACGGGGTCCGTCTGCCTGCCATCTTCCGAGAGTGCATTGACTATATTGAGAACTGTGGCATGAAGTGCGAAGGCATCTATCGAGTATCAGGTATTCGTCCTTAGATTCTTAGATTTTCTCTACCCTCCCTTTTTTATTATTTGTTTTATTTATTAAAATTTGATGTCCCATCTGACTGAGCCTCTGGGGTACATCAAAGGGGCGTATAGGTTTGTATATATGTCACAGTCACATTGTTAGCTGTATTTTGAGATCAAACTTGGTATGGGCACTCCCTGGCACAAATTATTCAACATGTGATTGTGCGTGCTTAAATTTACTCATTACTTTTAAGTCATTTTTTTTTTTTTTTTTTTTTTTTTTTAACCTGGTCTGATGTATATTTGATTTTATTTCATTCTGTTACTTTATGATTTATGATCAT
Source organism: Polyodon spathula (assembly GCF_017654505.1). Taxonomy (NCBI): domain Eukaryota; kingdom Metazoa; phylum Chordata; class Actinopteri; order Acipenseriformes; family Polyodontidae; genus Polyodon; species Polyodon spathula. The sequence goes on along the minus strand of NC_054537.1, from coordinate 35,081,307 downwards.
TTAATTTGCCAGGTAATTAACTCTTGATTTGGCCCCCTTTCTTGTGCTGCAGGAATGAAGTCGAAGGTGGACGAGCTGAAAGCTGCCTATGACCGGGAGGAGTCCCCTTGTCTTGATGATTATGACCCCCACGCGGTGGCCAGCCTGCTGAAGCAGTACCTGCGAGAGTTGCCGGAGAATCTGCTGGGCCGGGACTTGACAGTCCACTTTGAGGAGGCCTGCAGTTGCCCTTCTGATGCTGAAAAGGTGCAGGAGTTCCAGCGGTGGCTTGCCGACATGCCTACCTGCAACCACCTGATGCTGGCATGGCTCTTGGTCCACATGGACCATGTCATTGCCAAGGAGGCCGACACCAAGATGAACATCCAAAACATCTCCATTGTCCTGAGCCCCACTATCCAGGTGAACAAGCCATTTAGCTACGGGAAGGATTATAATCATGCGCATCCCTTAGGGCTGTGTATAGCACCCCCATAGTAGAACAGTGCAAGACATTCCATTTTTCTATGGACTTATTTAGTCTTATTTAGTCACCTGATCTTATTAGCAATACACAATTGTTAATCAAGCCTATGGTAAAATCTGGAATGGATCAAACTGCTGTGCAATGGGTGTCTTCTACATCATACATCATTTGAAGAAAATCACGAATAGTTTGTGGGTTTACAGAGTAATTGCAAACACAACATGGGTAACAGTTTGTGACTACTTCAAAAGCTTAAGAGTATTAACTACACCCTGGTTTGAGAGGAGGGAACATTTACTGCAGAAAATATTGAGTCTCCTTGTGAAGAACCAGGGAAATATTTTCCTATTTGCACTCCTGTTCCTGAGCTTACAGTTCTGTGAATGTTGTGCAAGTCTGTACATGCTGTTCTCGTTGTCCTGCAGACCTGGCATCATGTGAATAATTCCTGAAAAATGAATCATGTTTTCTAATGCAAGCGGTGTAAACCTAATTTCAAAACCATTGACACATTTCCTGTTGCTCATAGATGTAAAATTGGAAATCTCTCTATACTGAATGGCAGGGTTTGAAAGTAGAACCAAGGGTGTCAAACTCCACGCAGGGTCTTACGGTTTACATTCCAGCTTAAACTCTCAATTAATATAATTTGTCTAATTATTTGTTCAAATGCACATATTTAATATTTACAGCTGACGATTTTAAAAATGCATCTGATTCAAGGTACACTACCTATAAAACATTTTGAGACCTGGAGTGAAGTGTTAAATTTGTCCAATTTATCAACTAGTTAGACCATTTAATTAAATAAGATGCATTGTATTGTATAGAGCAGGAGTTTGAAACTCCTGCTTTGACACCCCTGCCCTATGCAATACATTTGTCTAATTTATAATTGTTCCAGTCTAGTGTTTTTAATGTTCAGGTTTAACTTTATTTCTTTGTTATAACAATGTGTCTAGGTTTTAATGAAATTATTAGCGATTTTACAATATAAACAAATGTCCAGCATAGACAAAAGTTCAGCACATAATTATTTTGAAACTAGCAGCTCCCTGCATATTATGAAGATGCCACTGTGCTTTTTCTTTTACAGTTTAAACAGGTTTAGCAAAGCTTAAAATCTGTTAGAAATACTATTCCATAACATTTTGCCTATAAAATAACTCCTGTCTAGACATCACCAAGTATTATTGCATTATTCTTTTTTGGTGTTACAGGTGCACTCCACTTGTAAACAGAATGATGTTCTAACAGCATCCGTTATAACGCATTGAGGAGGCATATCCCTGCCAAACAACATGGGCTTAATGGGGAATTACTCTGATTAAAACTGACTCGCTTATAACATATCAGGGCTCGCAAAATTTTGGTAATGGTACTTGCCCCTCGGGAGTCCATTGTAGACATTTGGTTGTCCAAAAAAAATGTCTAGTTGCCCATAATTGACCTATGGACTGTGATTTCTATAAAGTACACTGTACTCAATATAGGTACAGTATTTCAGGGTTTACACACTTTCAGCATCAAAAAACATACTTTTTCCAGATTTCCATTTGTTTTTCCCAGACTTGTGTTTTAGTTAGTTTCTACTAGTTTTTTGATAGTTATTCACATAGGCGGGCAGCCACAGAGCATTATAACTTTTTTGATCCAGAGCAGAAGTTGCTCCTGGTTTTCTAAAAGTATTTGTCAGTATTTGGAGGTGCATATCTAGCAAGAGACAATGCAGGTACCCAAAAGAGAAGTAAGATGTCCAGTATTTGAGAACTACGTTGCATTATTTACAAAAAGAATATACAAAGTTGTATACTGCAAGTATACTGTGTCAGAATAGAATAGTATAATGGTACCAATGGCATACTAAAACTAGACAGTTCTGGCACAAGTATACTTGCAGTATATTACTTGTGTAAGGGATGATATTGGATTCTGATCCAAACTTCTTTATACCCTCTGTTAAATGTTGAACACTGTGGGAGGTGAAAAATAACAAAAATGAAATAACAAATGTGTACGCATTATAAATTGAAATATCCAAGTGTCGTATATTAAGCATATAAGTGAAATATTTAATACAGTACGCCCTCGCTATAACAACCCTGTTTGGGTCCAATGTTTTTTGTTCGATATAGTGAAAGGATAATCCAGAACGAACAATACAAGCTGCTGGAGTAAGTTAAGGACGTCACCTTGGATAAATGCATTAGCTAAATTATTTATAATATTAGTACTGTTTTATTCTTTGATTTTCTTTATTGTTACAGTATTTGTCACTACTAGCACTAATAATAATAATAATAATAATAATAATAATAATAATAATAATAATAATAATAATATAATAGCAATGAGTGTGAATAAATGTAGAATTACAAGAACAGTACCCAATTTGTGGCATGCTGTACCCAGTATTCTGGGTATATCCTATTCATTGTAGAACACAGTACAACCCCTTTTTTTTTGGACAACCAAATGTCTACAATGGACTGCCTGAAGGGCAGTACCATTACCAAAATTTTGCGAGCCCTGCAATTTTCCCTTTCCAAACAGGGTCTGACATCATCGAAAAGACGTCAAGCACAGGTCTCTAGTCATTTTTTCTCCAGAAAAAGCAAAGAAAACCTTTCAATGGCCAAGTGAGACCCATGGGAGCCGAATGAAGCCAAAAAATACAATTTAAAAAAAAGGGCGTATCTGATTGCCCCATGCACCACAGAGATAACACGGACATAAACAAAGGAGATAGCTGCTTCCACATCCAGCGCTCAAAGAATATCACAGACATTTGCAGAGCTTTTTGAGATGATATAGTGATAAAATAATTATTTGGATCACATTATTGAGGAGTTTGGTGATAAAACGAGTGATCAGGAGAGGATTTATCGGTATGCATGTCTATAAAGAGGTATGTGAAAAATACAGCGAACAAGGAGTGGGGCTGGAGATGCAGTACTGAGTGTACTTTTGCGAATCAGTGCCTTTCAAACTATTTTACTCGGGGTGGGGGGATTAAACCGCGCATGTAAAATAAACAGCACGTGCGAAAATAAATTGGACCTGATGCGCCTGTCAGGCGCTGAATAAATGGACCGCTAAGGGTCTATAAAGATTTGTTTATTTATTTATTTACACTTGACGATTCAGCATTTACCTAACAGATAAAGCTGAAAAACATCATCATTCAGCAATTAAATCTGAAAAAATGTGTTTTCACAAAATAAATATAATATATAAAATAAATAAATAAATAAATAAATAAATAAATAAAAATCTGAAGTGAACATGCAAATGAGCCCCCGTCCACTGCAGCGTTTGATTTGGCATTGTATGCTGCGGAGCTGCCCTTATACTCAGAGAGCCAATCTCTGCATGAAGAATGTGTTTGTTAATATTTATGTATTTAGCTAAAGCTGGACTTTTGTTTGGTTAGATGTAGGAAAAAATGCACATTTATGTTAAATCAGGGGGAAAAAAAACGGTTCAATTATTAGTGCTTTTTTTTTTTTTTTTATATTCTTGGTGCCCCATTTCGGCTCTATTCACAGCAGTTTCACTGACACTCGCCAGTCCTAGTGTGATTTAACTGTACATTTAAAACAGTAAGAAATTGGACTAATTCGCTGTTATGTATTTATTTAAAATTTTCTATCCAATAAAAAAAAAATGTGTAAAAATGAAGTTTTACAGAACTGCCCCCCCCCCCCCCCCCCCCCCCCACCCCCCCCCCCCCCCCCCCCCCCCCCACCCCCCTAGCCCCCCGCCCCCGGAGGTCGTGTTCCACACTTTATGCACCTCAAACCCCAGTGTACAAGAGCGTCCATTTTGAAAAGAGCTTTAAAACAGACTTTAAAGTTATAAGTGTAAAAAGTTGTCAGGATGTTAACAATGAAAAGAAAAATTACAGGGACATATAATGCTATATTTTTCGAAACCCCATTACTTACTCTTTAAATACCACCTGATAACATTAAATGATCTGCTTTGCATTAAATGCTGCTGTGTTTATTAAAGTTTCATAATTCTTTTCTGCTACTTCTGTCTGAAATGTCTTGGAACAGCAGCACTGACTTATGGCTCTTTTAATCCATTCCAGTCCAGGACCTTGTTAAATTGTTGAACCTATTTAATTGATCCCAGGTGTTCAATTATGTAATTAAAGACCAGGTCCTGGATTGGAATGAGCCGAAAGAGTCACACGAGAGAGTAAACAAAAAAAGAGTAATCACAAGTTGCACAGAGAGATTACTTGTCTTGTGTTTCTGCTAAGTGGGCTGTTCTATGTCTTCCCCTGCAGATCAGCAACCGGGTGCTATATGTGTTCTTTACCCACATCAAGGAGCTGTTTGGGGATGTGAAGCTGAAGCCGGCAGTGAAACCCCTTCGTTGGTCCAACATGGCCACCATGCCTGCCCTGCCAGAGACACAGGAGAGTGTCAAGGAGGAGATACGCAGGCAGGTAGGTCAAAGGCAAGAAAGGGCAGGGCTAACTCAACAGCATGCTGCTGTAGTGTAGTTTGATTTTGATGGTCCAAGTTTGTACAGTGAATAATTATTATATCGTCTCAGGCCACCTGGTTCTGAATAGAGGTCATTATCCCACCGGTAGATCCCCTTGAAGGGTAATGCAATTTTAAGCTTGATTTAAACAGTGGTTTAAACTTCAAGTTGCCTAAGCAATCCAGACCAAAATATAACCAAACAAATAACAAAATATAACCATTTAAAAATGTTTGAGAATAGCATTAATATCTTCTGCAGCAGTTGTTACTTGTAGATAGTTGACCTTGCGGTAAGCAGATAATGACAGCTGCGTTGGACGTTATTACTCAAATAATGCATTCCTAGAGGTCTTAAGTTCGAGGCAGGCTAGTTTATATCTGGAAGGCTTTATGACTTAGACTTAACCAGGCCAGACCTGGAGGATGACTTAAGTTACAAGAACTTGGAGTCAAAAGTTGTACATCGTTGCAGCCCTACCACTATTGTGCTGCTGTTACCTGGAATTAACCTCTCATAAGTTTTGGTTGCTGGCTCTTCATTCTATACTTGTCCTCTTGAAGGAGTTTCTTCTGAACTGCCTACATCGAGACCTGCAGGCAGGAATTAAAGACTTATCGAAGGAGGAGAGGCTGTGGGAGGTCCAGCGTATACTGACAGCACTAAAACGGAAGTTGAGAGAGGCTAAAAGACAGGCAAGTATCAACAGACAGCAAGCATGGAACCCGTCGTGTTCAAATCCCTTCCCTTTTGCCCCATACTGCTTTCTTTAGTCAAATGAATGTTGTTCAAAGTATGTGATTTTCAGAATAACAACAATCATCTTGGATTTAAGTAGCGCCTTTCACAGACAAAGATGCCCCAAATAGAATATTGGATATTAATTTTTAGGAATGGTTTATTCATTTATTTGTTACATGATACACACTACAGTAACTGTTTGCTGTCTCCATACAATGTTATGATTTTCTGTTTGTGTTTTGTTTTTTGTTTTTTTTATTTAATTTGTTTTATTCAAATTTTTCAATACATCAATCTTAAATTTAGGAATGTGAAACTAAGATTGCCCAAGAGATTGCAAGCCTTTCCAAGGAAGATGTTTCCAAGGAAGAAATGAATGAAAATGAAGAGGAGGTCCTCAATATCCTGTTGTCCCAAGTATATATATGCCTTACATACAGTTATTACAATGTGCTGCAATGTAGCCGTTTACCAGATTTAAGGTGTTATTGGAAACATCCTGGATAACAATTGCTTCCTGAGTTGAAATAAATACCTCTTTGGAACATCCTTCATTAAATATTCAGCTTGAAAGGAGTTCATTTTTATGATATGCTGGTGGTACCAAATCAAAGATATTGGCCTCCAGATTCTGGGATATATTAAACGTTTGGGTTACCTCAAGGTCATTCAGGGGCACGTACTTACTTTTAAACCTGGTGACTTCACTCAATGCCATTACCAGGACATTTCTCTTAAGTAACATAATAAAACATGGTGACTGCAAAGCTTAATTGATATTGTGTAATTACCTCAGATGCAACATCTTTCTTCCATTATGGGTCCTTAAGAGTTTATTAACCTAAATATGTGTTTATTTATCCAGGAGAATGAGATCCTCACAGAGCAAGAAGAGCTGGTGTCCATGGAGCAGTTCCTGAGGAGACAAATCGCTTCTGAGAATGAAGAAATTGAGCGTCTCCGAGCTGAAATCGCTGAAATTCAAAGGTGGGGTGTTGATCTATTTTGATGTATTTACAGTATACTTCTGTTGATTTTTTTTTAAATGAAGAAGTGAAGTTACCAACCTGTTACCAACTTTAAACCAACGCTAAACACACAAGATATTCATGTTTCATTTCCAGCACTTTTTTAGACTCTTTATTTTTTATTATAAAGCCGTCAGCAGCAGCATGGGCGCAGCGAGACAGAGGAGTACTCCTCAGACAGCGAGAGTGAGAGCGAGGACGAGGAGGAGCTGCAGCTCATTCTGGAGGACCTGCAGAAACAGAACCAGGAGCTGGAGGTGAGCATGTGTGTGCTCGGTTTCAGTGTCTGAGTGGGGAACCCTTCTGGAGATCAGTCAGTGAGAAGTTCAAGCCTTGTCCCCTCTCTCAGTGATTCTTAAATATTGTTCTTGTCCCCGAATGGTTCACCTGATAAAAGCACTGCCGCGCGGCATGCAGGGTGAGTCATACAACAAGAAATCGCAAGTTTGAATCCTACAAATGTTGTATAAGTCAATTTTCTAGGCATTTTTGCCAGGCTCTTAAAAGGGGGTAGTGACGAATACTCCAGTGTGATGTATGCGCTGGTGTGTGTACTGCACCAGTGACACAGTGGGATTACTACAGCTACGGTTATGACTCACACAAACTTAACTGTCAACAACCCGATTCTTTTTTCAGGATCTACGCATTCAGGTAATGTTGCTAGGTAGAAACACAAAACCACTTTTTTAATTAAAAGTTTTAATTGGTTACTCTCAATACCCTTAGTCATTTTTAATGTTAAATGCGAGCTTTCATACTCTGTACTGACCTCCTCTTGACCCAGATGCTTGTGAACGTGGCTATGCTGCTTTACTGTTAACACAATAGCTGTCAGTTTCTATGAATTTACTTATTCCCACCCTCCTCCTGAGCCATTGATTTGTCAACATTCAGACTGAACCCGCCCCAGGGATCCGTGGCAAACAGCTATTGGTTAGAAAGTTGAGTAAACTTATTAAGTCTGTCAGTGATTGTAACTGCAATGCTGTAATAATGCAGGTGACTTTGAGACTGGATAAAATGGGACAGTCAGACAAAAAACAAAATGGCCCGTGTGGAAGGGTGGTGGGTAATTCACTAACACAGGAGACAGACAGGTGGATTTGGCAACACCGCACAGGTGCCCAGTTTTATTTCGGGATGCCCTTTTTTCTTTTCGCCCGCAGATGGTGCTGTGGGTTCGTGGTCTGCTTACCAGTGATGGTAAACAGAGCCACGGGAATACCAAGCGATGGTACACAATACTGGCGCCCTTGCAGGTGCTTCGAAACAATAATTCAAAACAGAAGGCACAAAGAAACATGGAAAATAAAACAGTAACAAAACTACAAAGAAAAAAAGGTGCTGCACTTGACAGCTATATCCCAGTCGCCGCTACCCGCACGACCCGGATCACCATCCTACACTGCCGGCTAACTAGCCTGCTCTTTTACAATACGCCGGGGTCTGCCCAAGGGTTCCCCGCTCTCCACTGTCTCGCTGTGAAACTCTTTCTTTTTCTCCCGGCTGATTCCCGTTCCTGAATCAGAGCTTCCGCACTCTCGGCGCGTCTAAGTGGGCAGACCTGAGGAAACAGCGGAGCATTATTTTGTAGGGCCAACAATCTCCCAAGACTCGCCTCTCAGCCATTCAGAGAGGGGGAAAGTCCACACACCCACTTTCCCACCTCCCCATGTCACTGCCATGACTCACAGGCGGTTGTTGGATGACTGCTGCCCTCTTCCTGCAGCCCTGTGAACACGCCAGCAGAGTCAGCACAGATCTCCCCCTGCTACAGCCCGTTATTGAATTGCCAAAATGCATGGCAATCGCAATGCTGAAAAGTAGAAGAAATAAATAGATAATTAATATGAAATAAAAAATGGAAAAGTTATGATTGACTAAGTATTCAAGCCCTTTGCTGCGGCAAACCTAAATTAATCCAGGTGCACAAAATGACCTTAACGAGTGACACATTTAGTTGAATGGCCTCTGTCTTTGTGTAATGTTAGTGGTTCTCATGATTTCAGAATTAAAACACCTGTCTCTGTGAAGTTCCTTTGTCAGGTAGTGAATTTCAAGCAAAGACTCAACCATGAAAACCAAGGAGCTTTCAAAACAAGTCAGGGATAAAGTCATTGAAAAGATCAGGAGAAGGGTCCAAAAACATCTCGAAGTCTCTGAATATCCCTGTGAGCACAGTCTACTCAATCATCAAGAAATGGAAGGTGCATTGTACCACCCAGACACTGCCAAGATCAGGCCGTCCCTCCAAACTGAGCAGCTGGGCAAGGAGGAACTGGTGAGGGATGCCACTGTGAGGCCAACGACACTCTTTTGAAAAGAGCTACAGAGTTCAATGGCTGGAGAAAATGGCCATCAGTCAACAATATCCAGAACACTTCACAAAAGTAGCCTGTATGGCAGGGTGGGAAGAAGGAAGCCATTACTAAAAATAAGCCGTCTCAAAGCGTGCATGCAGTTTGCAACAAAGCACCTGACTGATCATGCAAAAATGGCAAAGGTGTTGTGGTCAGACTAGACCAAATTGGAACATCTGCACATCTCCGAGTCAACACCATCCCTACAGTCAAGCATGGTGGTGGCAGCATCATGCTATGGGGATGCTTCTCCTCAGTAGGGACTGGAAAGCTTGTTAGGATTAAAGGAAAAATGGTTGGAGCAAAGTACAGGCAAATACTAGAGGAAAACCTGTTTCAGTCTGCTAAAGACTTAAAACTGGGGTGAAAATTCACCTTTCAGCAGGACAATGATCGAAAACAAAAGGCCAGAGCTACACTGGAGTGGCTTAAGAATGAGAAAGTGAATGTCCTTGAGTGGCCCAGTCAAAGTCTTGACTTGAATCCTATGAGAATCTGTGGAAAGACTTGAAAACTGCTGTCCTTAAGCGATCCCCAGGCAACTCGAGCAAATCTGCCAAGAAGAATTGACAGAAATTGCACCAAGACGGTGTGCAAAGTTGGTAAAGACTTGCAGCTGTAATTGCTGCCAAAGGTGCTTCCACCAAATATTGAGCTGACGGGCCTGAATACTTATGCAATCAGCATATTTCAGTTTTTTTCTCTTCAGTTTTTGCTGACATTTACTGTAACTTATCTTACCCTTAGAAGTCTTCAGATTGAGCATTCAAGTTTTGAATAAAATATTAAGTTTAAAAAAATATGTATGCATCATTTTGTAATTTCACAAAATGGGACACCATAGGAAGGGTTTCAATTCTTTTGGAAGGCAGTGTATGTGTATGGTTATGATTCTGATTAACAAAACAAAATGAATATATTTGTACAGCTGGAAATGTATACAATTGTACTGCACCGTATGCAACACTAAGATGTTTTGTTTGCTGATGGTGCTGTGTTTATTATTTGTTTGCTTTTTTAATTGATGCAAGCAGCACTGTTTTAATACTTTTAAATCTGTATTTTTGTATGTTTGACATATGTTGACTAGATGGCAACATAAAGAAAATAATGAGTTGTTATGATCTGCAATAAATACAGCTGATGTTTAATTTTTAAACTATTATTATATACTGTTATTTTAAGTTGACTTGGTACGGCACCAGTGAATTGAAGACAAAAAACCCCCCAAAACATCCCAGTTTTTCACTCTGCAAATCTGGTAACCCTAATAACATGGACAGTGTGAGAAACTAAAGCTCTGATATAAATCTGTTCAGACACCGAAATCCAAGCCGATTAACGACAAAACTCACAAAAATAGTAAAATATCCAGTCTTTTCTCAATTGAATGCCTACAGTAGAACAGTGCAGTGTTTCGTAAATGAATAGGGACCTACTGCACTATTCTACTACTGCACGTCTTTCAACAGATGTATTATTCAGTTAGCGAAGTGCTTCCTCCATTCCTCCTCTTTCTTCCATAGCAATATGTAAGAATCTAAAACATGCTGCATTAAAAACCGTAGCAATACATCAATAGCTGCCATTTTTCAATATGCCTTGCAGGATATTGTAAACATCTGGTTCACGCACCGTATAAAAGAACCAAGTGCACTTGCAAACTGCATTGTGAACACAAACTCAGTCCTGAAAAAAAAAAAAATGGAATTTAGCTTGCATCCAAACAAACTCTGTCGCTTTGCTCGCAGATACGTGAGAACAGCAAGCAAATTGATACATTGTTTCAAACGAAACGAACCAGACTGAGTCTGTTTGAAACGGACCCAATGTGAATGCAGCCTAACTCGGATCCTCTGATTTTGCTGTATTTTTCGAATCTGTTTATGTAAAAACATAAAAACATCTTTCTAAATAAAAGGTATTGTGTGGAAACAAGTGCTGCACTCTTGGGCTTCAGTGAGAAAGCTTTTAAACTAGAGACCAAAAAGAAAGGGTGGTGGTGGGGATGCATTTTATTTATTGATTTATATATTTTTTCGCCTTGCAGATTAAAAACACCCACCTCAACCAGGCGATCCACGAGGAGCGAGAGGCGATCATTGAGCTGCGGGTGCAGTTGCGACTGTTGCAGACCGAGAAAGTGAAGCAGGAGCAGCAGCAAGGCCAGGAGAACGGGGGGGAGGAGCTAGGGAAGCGCACTGCCAGCTTCACCAGTGTCCAGCTACAGAAGGACCCCATTGGGACTGAGACCAAGGCTGGCAAGGAGCCTCTTAAACCATCTCCCAGCAAGGACCGCAGAGAAACTCCCATCTGACGAGCCAATTGGGAGAAACAGCAGAATGGCTTGGAGCAAGTGCACTGTAATGTCAGGTGCATGTGATCTTGTCCTGCGTACAAAAGTTAAGGGTGCATTCTTTTAGACTTTGTGGTTATGCCGTGGGACTCCACTCTGTACTGCAGACTACTGTTGTGATGATAAGTTAAGGTGATGTATGACTGTGAGATGCATGTAAACTTTGAACTGTATGTGATTCAATATATTTACTTAAGTGCTTATCATACAGCATTTCCCTTGTCTAGGTTAATATTAGAGGTGTGCAAATCAAATTGTTGTTTTAATTTGTCAAGTGTGCTGAGTGACAGGTCATAGGTCCATAATTCCTTCTTCTTTACACTGGATTTTTGCCTGATGTCTGTCACTGGTTTAATTAATGTAAAAAAAAAAAAGGTTTGATTAGAATGTGGCCAAGCCTTGTATTACGAAGATCTGTTCCCATAAATGTCTTTTCAGCTGGAACATAAATTTCCATATGATTATTTGTCTCTAGTTAAATTTTACACCAATTTTATGGAGAACTGAATAATTTTCAACTGGCAAAATCAATTCCACGCCATGTGAAATACTAATTGTATTTATTGTTTGGGGGACATTGTTTTTTCAGGCCTTGCCTTGCCTTACCCAATTCCCTATGTTGTGTTGCAAAGGAAGGGTCTGTTTTAGATTAGGTATTAATGTGGTGTTTGAGATTGAGTTCACATCATTTTTATCCCAAAAGCTATCCCATTTTATCAGAACTAAATATGTAACAATGAGCTCACCAGGTGTTTGTCTAACTCAAAACATTGCAAGAAAAATGTGAAATGCTTAGTTTTGATATTACTGTCAGTATTTATATAATTTCAAAAGCTTATTTAAAATGAGTCACTAACTCTTACCTCTACTTATGTTGAAATCTTTGGGCTTTTCACTATGGGGTGTTTTGTAGTTCTTAATGAACCTTGATGAATCATTCTGAAATAATAATAAACATCCATTTTACTGATGTTGTTTCTCTGTAAATCGAGAGTGTGGATGGAAAAGATGTTTTACAGGATCAGAGGCGGACGAAGTAGCCCCCTTCCATACCAGACACTTGTTCCAGTGTTCAATCACATTTTAAATTGTTAAATTGAACGTGTTCCATATATTTTTGCTATAAACTGCAACAAATAAACCTGGAATGGAATGGAATGGAATGGCACCCCGTCTTTAGATTGTAGGACAGAAGCGCTGTAGATTGTGTTAACAGGCGTACATTCACTCCAGCATACAGCACATTTTCATGCCAAATCACTGCACTTTACAGAAGTTTACGTACTTGTTGACCACTTATACACATCACCTCATTGTGATGTGTGACCTGCGAAAAAAAAACTTGCAGGCAACAGGCAAAAGTTTATTCAAGATGCTCATCTTAACCCCATTCTTCAGTGACAGAAATTATTATCCTGCTTGCCTTGGTTTTAAAATGTGTAGCCAGTCAAGAAAAAGTTTAGATAGAAAAAAATTATAATAATCTGCTTAGGAATGTTTTCATAGAAAGACATACCACAGCCTTCAGAAAATTGATGAAAACACTCAAGACTAATTACACTATGTAACACAATTTTTGTTTCTGGGTAGTAAGTGTTATTTCCTAATTGCTTATGCCTCAAAAGTATAGAAAATGGCAATTATTCCCCACAGACTTTGCTTTTGTGACCAGGACAGGTAAATTTCAAAATATCACTATTTCCAATGAGAAAACAGGTGCTTTTGTGTCTTTTCGTTCACATAAAGTCAGAAAAAAACAACATATGAATCATATGAAATGCATAAGCAATTAAGAAATAACACTTACTACCCAGGAACCAAAAAAAAAAATTTAAAAAAACTTGTTACACAGTGTTATTTTAGAGGATGCAACCTTTTGTATTAAAAGGAGCAGTGCCCAAAAGTTTGCTCTAAAATAGCATGTATAGCTAACAGCACCATTGGATATTGTAAACAAGTGTCTGCATTGATCAGAAATACAAGCTAGTGAAAAACAGTCGACACACCAACATAACTGTTTACGTGTAAAAGTGAAATGATTGTGGGCCACTGTCTACTTATATACTGGGCCCACCAGCACACAAACTGAACCTTGTACTACATAAACGTTATAGAGAACAAAGATGCACACATTATAAAATATGTTGTTCATGTCATATGGAAGGATAAACTACTTCAAAAAACTTCTGGAACAGTCACTATCCTGCTCAAAAATAAAATGTGAAAACAGGCTTGCATAGCTAATGCACAAAAAGACTAGACAAGGACACCATCTATTGAAGTTGGTTACGTCTTATTCGTATCAAGGCTTAATGTACTATTACTGGCAGTGAATACGTATTGGTTTACAAGGAGTGGTTAGTTCAATGTAGTAAACTTTGAAAGCCAACAGCAACATGTCTGCATTTATTTTATTTGGGCAGGTAGAGAACAAACTTGTAAACATGGTCAATTGTAACGATGGCCCGTAGATATGTACAGAACATGAAAATAACCCAAAGGAAAAGAGAAGGTGCAGGATTTCATGATCAAGTTAAAATACCTGACTTCAATTATGTGTGCTAACCTTTTACTTACTTTTATTGACAACATGGCAGCTTAAAAAAAAACAATCACAAATTGTTTCATCAATAATACAAAAACCAACTATGCATTGGTTCAGCACATGGGTACAGCAATGTGCTGCACTAGAGTTTAAAAACATAACATTGCAGCTCTAAGCCCTTAAGATAAACTGCGCTACATTTCCAAACAATTCTTGAGTTCACATAGAACGCTAGTACAGTACTTTGTACACTTTATGCAGCTTGTGATGAAGTCATTTACACAGATATAAAAAACACAAAACTAAACTGTAAATGAGACTTCTTTTATTTTGACACAGTTCAATAAAAGCTTGGGCTTACTGGCTTTCACTACTAATAATGAGTTGTTTAAAATTTTTTACTTATTTACTTTTTTTTTTTTTTTTTTTTTTTTTTTTTTACAGAGGAATGATTTGAGAACTGAAATCCTCTTTCTTTAACTAAACCCGCTGTAAGCATTCAAGTATTTTTTTTCATTTTAGGAAGACTCTCTTAAGGCTTCGGTGGCAAGAAAATAAAAAATAAAAAAAAATTGGGAGAGCAGTATCAAGTGAAAAAAAAGAGAGAGAGACAAAGATTCTGGTAGATGTCTGTGAGAGATGCCCTCTCAAAGTATTTAGTCATTCCAAAGATGCTGTATTACTGTAGTGCCAGTATTCATTGGGTGGCTGAATTGCCACCTTTTTTCAGGTAGTTTGGAGAGAAATTCTCTCCATGTAGTCAAGGGTAGATGGTGGGGTGAAGTCCCTCCCATCATCTCTGTCCTGTTGCCCTCTGGAGCTCTTCCTAGGGGCAGCAGGGTGTAGGCAATGGCGGTCAGGGATTGGCTGGGGGTGCTCAGTATGTGGAAGAGGTTGTGCTCATGGCGTCATCAGCTAAACGGGTGTTGGCAGGGTGAACGCTGGCAAAGTACTGGACGTCCTTGTCCAGATCCATCTGGAGTGCCACCAAGGTCTGCTCCAAGGCTTCCTGGTGTGAGCTGGCAGAGTGTATGAAATAGTCTAAAAGAGCCAAAATGGTTTTATTACATTTAGGTTGTATCCTCTTACTCAAAACAATGATGTAATCTTTCCACACAGTGCTCTTGAGGGAGGGGTGGGAATGCAGAATAGCTGGAAAACTTACACAAACCTACAGGGATTCCTTGCCTGTCACCTCAAAAACAAAACAACAAAAAAAACTAAACACCCACAAACAATATTGATGCTAAGAAAACAACACAGCACTGTAAATTGAAACTCTGTAAAGTAGAACATGTTGTATATACTTCAGGTGAAACAAACTGATCTACATTTTCCATCTAATCATTAGACCCACTGCATCAGTACAGACGAATTACTGCCAACAAAAGTCCTTCCCTGGCAATTGCTGAAATAACTGGTTCCCTGGGGCTTACCTTTTTCCAGAAGGCTATGCCGGAGGGTTTTGGCGAGGAGGACTCTGACGTTGGGAACAGGGTCAGACGCCAGCTGTAGCAGGGGAGGCAGCAGGTGCTCAGCAAACAGGTCCATGGAGATGCAGTCATCTTCAATCACAGACTGACCAGAAATAACACAAGGGTACAGCATTATCAGCACAGCCAACACACTACAGGTTATTATTAGGCCTCCATTAGGCTTGAGAAGCCTATTGTTATTGTAAAGATCTATTTAAAATGTTTTATGTTTTATTTATTTATTTTATTTTTAATATTGTCATTTTATCTCCCAAAACTTTAAACTTCTCCTATTCGCACGTGGTGTAACCAGTCAACATGAGACTTGGCAGGTATCATCCCGTGTAGATTACAGTTCAGATGGAAAAAAAAAGGTGGGCTCCTGCATCAATCAAGATGGCGACCCAGCGCATTTTTTGGAAAAACCTTTCAAAAACGAACTCCTAACTTGCTACGTTTCATCCCGGAGACAACAGAATTCAGATATGGCAAAATGGTGTTCTTTCATAAAACAAGATAGTGGCCAGACCTGTGTTTTGTTCTTAACTTTAAAACTGCTTCAGTTGAACACTGTTTAGTTAATTGACTCCAAAGTTGACAAGCATCACCCCTGTGTCAATACAATTGACTTTTTCAAAAATGGTGTTTGTGCATAAAGCAAGATGGCCGCCTGACGCATTTCTTTAAAAACCTTTCAAAATCTTCGGTCAAATGTAAAACTAGCTTATAACTCCTTACAGAGTGCAGATAGGTTAACAGTTACTATGGAACACATACAGGAAACCATATGTGCTCTATCAAAAAATGACCTTTCCTGTGACCTTTGACCTCTCCAAGGTCAAATGTAAAATTAGCTTATAACTCCTTACAGTGCACATAGGGTTATGGTTACTATACAACACATTTAAGAACCCATATGCTCTATAAAAAAAAAAAAATACCTCGACCATGACCTTTGACCTCTCCTTAAGGTTAAATGTAAAATTAGCTCATAACTCCTTACAGTGTGTAGATAGGATCATGGTTACTATGGTGCTTAAAGTTATAAAGCATTGAGAGACAATGAACTAATGTGGTATTATTTTGAATTGAAACTGCTCCATAATACTGATCTGTTGCTGACACTTGTGCTGCAATGCTACAGCTTGCCAAAATATCAAACTGGTACTGAGCTTGGAAGCCATAAAACTGCCTGGCAGTTCTAGTTATTATTATTATTATTATTATTATTCACTGTTGATGAATGCGTTCATGTATGCAAGTCATAGGCAAAGTTCTTGGAAAGCAGTAGAGGCTTCCCATGAAAATTATCCAGACAAACCAACACGATCACAAGGCTTTTAATTTGTATTTTATATGAACTAATTTTACTTTCATTGCACTTCACTAGGTGTCACAGAGCATTCGATCATTACGAATGCATTATTTTCAAAAATGTAGTAAACACCCCCCCTCCAAAAAAAAAAAGCAACACACAACAACTAAGCTCAGAACTTTAAACTGTAGATTTTTCTTCTATATATTTCCTTACCTGGCAGACAAAGGCAAAAGCCTGGCGACCCGACCATTTAGAGCAGTGGCAGAATTTATCAACAAGCTCAGCCATGAAATCTGCAACCAACTGTGAATCTGAGGAAAGCTTCTTTATGATCTCACAAATCTGCACGACAAACAAAATTTCACTTTCAAATACGAGAGGAATTCTAGAAACAATGTATTGTATTAGTTGTTTCAGAGTCTCTTTCTTTTAATACACACAAAATCACTAGAGCCCATTTAGAAGGCAGTTCATCTTACCAGCTTATAAGAGGTCCAGCGAACCGAAGAAACTCTGTCCGTACAAAGACTGAATGCTAAAGGCCTCAAATAATCATAAACATCTTTGCCACAGTACAGATCCAGCAGCAGAACCAGCTGCCTGAAATTAAACACAGACAAATAAACCAAAATAACTATATAATTCGATTAGTGAAACATCAACATGGAACTCCCAGCACTAATGAAGAGGTTTTAATTGAGCCCTTTCTGTCAGTTCGAATTACTCCCACCAATATGCTAGTGGGTCATTTCTGCTCACTTGCTATGTGTAACAGTAGTAACAAAAATGACTAACAAGTATGCTAGTAACATACACCCAGTGTCACATGAGTAAAAAAAACAAAACGTGTAACATACTTATGGACTAACAGGGCAGGTAACTCTTTAGATCCCAGATTCTGATACTATCAATAACTTATTCTAAAGAACATCTTACAGTAGTTCACCACTTTCTTCTTTAGATATACAGGTCGCAGAGAAAAGTATTTGGGCAGTAAAAAAAATTGAATAACCACAAAGAAAGTGATTTCTATCATTTCTAATTTTCTATTAGAAGATATAAATTAAAAGCAGAGATTCCGCTTTATAATAAAACAACAAATTATTACATAACATGCATACAATGAAAAAAATAACATGCAAAAACTAATTTCATACTTTAACAAAAAACATTTGGGCTCCCTTACATTAGTATTGTGTGTGCCCACCCTTTGATTTCAGAATACAAAAAAGGACTGCAAGCTGTAAAGGAAGCAGTTCCTGGCATCTTTCTGGAGATATTTTTTCCCCCATTCTTCAACACATAGAGCTTTGAATTCTGCAATCGACTGGTTTCCTTTTTGCAACTGAAGCCTTCAAGTCAATTCACAACATCTTGATGGGATTCAAGTCTGGGAACTGAGATGGCCAATCCATAACTGTAATCTTCCTTTTCTTCATAAATTCTGTTGCAGACTTCGCACAATGCTTAGGGTCATTATCCTGGTGGAATACAAACTGACGTCCAATAAGCCTTCTAGCACTGGGTAACAAATGAGTGCGCTAAACGGCTTCTTTTACAATACAAAGATCGCCAGTGCCTGAGGAAGAAAAACAAGCCAATACCATCACACAACCTCCACCATGTTTAACACTGGGCATGATGAACTTTTCTTTAAATTCTTCTCCTTTCTTTCTCCAAATGTACTGTTGCTTTCTTGGTGAAAAAAAAGTTTTATTTTAATATAAAATTTGGTTGAAGAAATCAGACTTCAAGTATTCAATGGAAAACTCCAATCGCTTTCTTTTGTGTATTGTTTTTAACAAAAGGTTTGCATCTTGGTTTCTCGCCCAAGGACACTCATCTTGTTAAGGTATCATTGAATTGTTCCCTCGTGAATTTCTTGACAATCTTCTCTCAATTCTTGTGTCAAATCTTTTGCAGTAATTGGAGAATTTTGCCAGGCTACTCGAACGATTCTTCCAGACTTTGCAGAAATCTTTCTTGGTCTTCCACACCTAGTTGCAGTAGTTCCTGGTCTCCTGTGTTAGTCAATAAGAGCCCACACAGTGCTTTTCTTTAAACCAAGTCTCTCTGCTATTTTTCTGGTAGTTTCTCCTTTTTCGTTATATCGCTGCCATTTTGAGATTGCTGCTGTACTCTTTAGTTTTAACCATTTTTGAGGCTTTTTTTTTTTTTTTTTTTAAATCACAATTTCCAATTTATTTTTCAGCACTTGATAAATAAATGTATTCTATAATTATCATCATGTGCTGGTTTTCAATCATGCTATTTGTCAATAATTAGCAACAAATGGGTTTCATATGGAATATGTGGGTCTATGACAATTCATCACCAACAACTCATTATCAGCAGTTCACTACCAGGCACAATTCATCACCAGCAACAATTCATCACGGATGATACATTATTATATCACAGCTGTTTAAAACGCTACAGGTGAAAATAACCATTGGGGCGCTTGTAGGTAGTTCAAAATTGCGGTGCTTCTAGTGTTAAAATAAAGGTTTGAAAAGCAAACTTGTTATTTTTGTTTAGTTTTTTTCTCCTCGTTTGTTTGTCAGTTGGTTGGGTGGTCACTAACTAGTAAAAGTTAGTAAATTGTGGGTTTTATTTATGTAATTTGTAAGTGAATACGTACTATATCTGTGATTTATGATTTATTACAGCTCTATTTGTTTTTAGCACAGCTTTTATGATATATTGTGGCCTTAATCAGTGAGTTATTGTCTGTCGCTGGTGATGAAAAGTTTGTGATGAATTGACAGGATACCGGAATATGTTGATTGCCCAAACACTTATAAAAGTATGAAGTTGTTTTTTGTATGTTATTTTTCATTTTATGCATGTTATGTAATAATTTGTTGTTTTATCATTAAGCTGTATCTCTACTTTAATTTATATCTTTCAATAGCACAATTAGAAGTTATTCTAACTGACCAAATACTTTTGTCTGCAACTGGATGCAAAGCACTAAAGTGCGACATATAGGCATATTCACGACCACCATCACTGTATCCAGATCGCCTTTTATATGCATTTACACACTGGTCTAGGTCATTTCAGCCAAACTGAGCATAGATAACCATTCATTTATTATGCAGCAACAGCGCAGATCCGACCCCAACCATGTAAACACACCTTCAACCTTACAGTTATATAGCCAAATGTGGAATTTCAGCTGCGTTGTTACACTACAGCCCCAGATTAAACTTGCATTAGAACTGAACTACTGCAGACACATTTGTGTGCCTCGGTTCTGTACTGAAGGTCCATACGCGCCGTCTTTGACTGCACTGGACCAGCTGGTGCTGAACACAGACTGAGGGAGCTGTAAAATTTAATAACTTAATATGTTTGTTTAATGTCTTGTTACTTGGCTGTGTTTTAAATATTTACTTGGAAACAAGTGACTGCTGTTTGACTATTCAATATATCCAGCAGGAGATGCAGAACATTCTACAGCTGGCTTTTGAAAGACTTACTCAGCTAGCTCAGCTCTGAAGCGCCAGTTTCTGCTGTTGTCTGTGACTAGAAACTCCTGCAGCTGGTAAAGATACTCCCTCCTCATCTCCTTGTGCAGCAGCTGGAGGAGCACAAAGCAATTCTGTCTTAGACAATGCAGGGCTACCAACACAAACACTCGAGCCCTCTAAAACAACAGTGTTACTTACAATGGCACCAAAGCAGTACAATTAATGATTGTAAAAAAAACAAAACAAACAAACAAATAAAAAAGGTACCACACATGGGCTTAGCCCAAACTGGGCCATATTACAATATGTATGTTGCATAAACTGTTGTGAGGGAGTTGGGTTTTAATGTAATAAGGCAGGGGGGCAGTATAGTTGCCACATTACTGCATTCCTACTTGTTATTTTTATTTATTCATTTTTTACTTGCCACAGACATTTTCATAAACTCTGCAGACCTGTTGCATAATGCATTGTTTATTTTCTGTATTTATTAAAATTCATGTGATTTGTGAATACCTTTAGGAAGTCATACAAGTGCTTGAGGACCCCTATCCTGACTTCATCCAGATCCTTGAGAAAGCCATTGAAGACGGGGACGAGGTCTGCTGCAGTTAGCTGGTCTCCCAGGATGACGGCCACCTCGTGGATAGAGAAGGCTAGTGTCCTTCGCACCTTCCACTGCAGAGGGGGGGTAGGAGAGACAGTCAACACACTGTTCATTCACAGCAACCAAATGTCATTGACTTGACCTGGACCTCTCCTATTCCACAGGCTTTAGGAACTCATACTCCATAGTGCTTTGAGATTAGTAATGAACTCAGTACTATAAAAATGTTAACCCACCCCCCCTCACACACACACACACAGATAAACCCATGAGATGAAACATCCTGTTTCCAAGGATTTTCAGAGCCAACATCAGCGATACACAGTCACATTTATCCACTGTGGTTACAGCAATATCACCACTGTTTAGAATGCAACCAAACCTTGTTTGTCTTTGAAATACCAAGGAGTCATGGGAAATTGTTCTTGTTCAAAATAATTCATAGGGCCTTTTAAACATGAATGTGTTAGGACTGTGTGTCAACACAATTTAGTTCTTTCAAGGATAAATGGTCTGCATCACAAAGAGAATACAGTCAGTGATGCCTAATCTGGATACTGATAATTGGGATTGCTGCTTAAATGGGATACAACTCTGGGAGACTATTATTCCCAATGCTATTTATGTCATTTAATTGGGACGTCACTTTGTTTAACTGGGATACAGTATTTTCAAATGATGAACGGAGATCGCTTTTCAAGCAAGGCAGGTCGCGTAGCACAATGCAGCGAGTACGTGACTACGCTGTGACTTGCGTTAATTGTGTAAACCAAGTTGAACTCTTGAAGAAAGAGGAGTCGTCTGTGGTTTCTCAGGATGCTGTTGCAAAGAAAGCTGGCATGTCAACATCGCAGGTGTGAAATTTGTTTAGGAATAAAAAAAAAAAAAAACATTGGTTCGTACATTGAATTATGTATTTAACATTTAATTAGTATGTGATGTGATTTCACGGTTTTCATTTTCATTAAGAATAAAAAAGTGTGACTAAGGTCATCTCAACTGCCTCTCGTTTAAGTGGGACAGACACTTATTCGGGGTATTTTGTCTTCTCCCGAGGCGTCCCGATAAAAGTGGCGCTGACTGTACCACCTACGAGTACGGCTGCTGTAGTTAACCAGATTCTAATCCTGGAACTTAATAACTTAGATTTTTTTTTTTTTTTTTTTTTTTCTGTAGCAGCAGTTGTCTCAACCCAAAGGTCAGTTATGTTACAACTCATTTGTCATTATATCGAGTTCAAAGATAAGATTCTAAATCCTGTTAGTTTAGAGGTTCTCATCTCAGATAATGCCCACTCTACTCTGGAATTACAGTGTCAGCCAGAATAAAACACCTTTGATTTCTAAATTGTGTGTTTTTTTTTCATCATGGTAATTTTTCTGGTTTCTTGTGTGTTTCGGTTTGGGGATTGTCTTGATGACAAATGCATTTGCCACTTCAAGGGAGTGAAAAAGAAAGAAAAAGTGCTTTCCAGTCCCTGTTGATCTTGCTGAGCCAGAGGCATGCTGTGACAGACAGGCTGTTAATAATTACAGTACATCAGTGTGTTCAGATGAGGAAGTTTTTTTTAAAAAATAGCACACACTAAACAAACGCTTCTGTAACTGCTGTTTCATTAGAGGATTTTCAGGCCACAAGCAAGTTTCCCTGGCACACTTCACAAGTACTCAAATGGCATTGGGTGATCCTTTTTTTTTTTTTTAATTCTAACACAGTAAAAATCCTTTTGGCTACCAACTCTCCATTAGAGAAAATGAAACGGTAGACAAGGTGAAATCAGACGCCTTGGATGAGCTTGGTCAGTATAGCTAGAAGGCTGGACAAAAGCCGAATACAAGGATTAAAACAAAAATAAAAAAGGCAAAATCACAATAAAAAAAGGTCTGGGAAATAGTACAGTAAACAAGAAATATTATTTTATAAAATGTTATGTATCTATTTCTTTAAATCAATGATATGATCTATTTTACATTTCCAGAGATTAAAAAAACGTGGCACCGAAACAGCTAATGAAAACAACTGTGAACCAACTACAAAGCACGTACGCCAAAGCATGCAGTCTGTATCATTGATCTGATCAGAGGTAAAGCCATGATGCAGTGAAAGGGTTTATTTTTACCTGACGACACTGGTAATGGAACTTAAGTAAGAAAATCATTATTAAGACAATAGCTCAATGTACACCGCTCAATGTACACAGACGTAACTGCAGGGTATCAACGCCTTAATATGCCAGCCATATTAGGTCAGCAACACATTCAGCATTAAGAGCGATAATAACTGTGAAACTACGAAGTCACTGCCTCCAGTGGTACAAGGAGATAACAAGCTTAGCACAGTGGCTACAGCAGCTTTACCAAAAAAAAAAAAAAAAACCCACAGGAAAAGGCAGCCATCTTAGGTCACAGGTCAAAGTGAAAGCTGTTGTTACATTTTGCCCTGAAAATTGAAGTTGCTGGCTTAAATGGGTAGATATTTGCAGAAAGTTGAGAAACACATACAAACTCCTATACTGGGAGGCTTAATATCATAAAATGGAAGGAAAAAAACATGTTAATGCTTGTATTGTTGGTATTCACACGCTTAAATACTCAATTAAAATTCATTTATTTACCCAATATTACTCAACGTTTCGATCTGAAACAGATCTTCATAAAGACCAGAACGTGTAATCATGTCTGTGTCACTACAGAAAAGACATCTTAAAAGGCGCATACAAGTAAATGTGCGAATACAAGGACTAACATGTCAACATAATTCCACAGCAGACTTGGCTCAGATTTGCGTTGTTCAAATCATGGGATTAATTTGCAATAACTTGCTTTAACAGAACAGCATAATTACCTTAAACTAATTGTTGAATATGAAATATATATATATACATACACACACACACATATGTAAAACTGAGCATGGTTAAAATAAAGGCAGAAAACTGCATCAATTTTTTTTTTTTTTTTACTTTAATCTGTTTGCAACATTACATGTCATGCCAGTGGAACCACAGGGCTTTTTTTGCAAGCTGCTTTTCTTGCAGTTTCCTGTCTCAACCCCACCCTTCCTATCAGCATGGCTCTTTAATGCACTGTGAATCCCATCACCAGTTATGAATATTATATTTTGGCATATTTCCCCGTCTCTTGTTTATATGATAAAATCAATACATTTTTCTTAATTTTTATGTAGTTAACAATTAATGCAACTCGAGCAAAGGTTTGGATAAGGTTGCAATAATGGATATACTGGTATATAGACAGTATGATAGGCTTAAACCGGTCTACTGCTCTGCATCAGGTCACCATAAGGCTCTACTGTGTAGCCTTCACATATAGCTAATTAAGTCCTAGCAAAATGTACATTTAAATAATGCTTTATTTATTTTTTTAATTGAAGTGGAAATGCTTTAGACTGAACCCACTGGGTATCTAATTATCACATTTTGTGATAATTCACCATTCCCCCATATAGGAATCTAAACTGTAGTTAAATGTTTGGTATTACTACACACTGCTGTTATTTGAAAAGGGTTTTTCATGGTTTGATGAATGAATGTGTTTTTCGCATCCTAGGCATTTCAATATAGCAATAAGGCATGAGAGGGCATGGTTTGTGAGGGATATTGGATATTGTCACTTTTATAAAAATGAAAGGAGAAATCTATGTAGTTTCTAAAGATTTATTAACATTTTGGGGTATAACCTTCCACAACAGAAAATATATAAAAAAAGACTAAATAACTCTAAAAACCTTGCAAACAACTTTAACTAAAGCATTGTCTTTTAAAATTAAATTTTACATGAACAGGAACATGGAGACATTTTCTAACTGTTTTAAACAGCCTACCCTATACATTACTAGCCTCACTGTCAATCAAAATATACATTTAAAAAAACCATTACATTTGTTAACACACTCCCAAAGACAGCGAAGGTGGTATTACAAATCTTAAGCAGAAATCACCTTGCATAAACAATGGCATACAGCAAAGTAAATTCCTAAACTCTCTGGTGCACTCTGCTGGAAAAAAAAGTATTGAGTTTACACTTCCAGCTGCACTGCAGAATAACCCCAGTGAAAGACTGGACTTGCCTCAAGTTGCCCAATGCACCTCCTCCCACACAGCCTGTTTGCAGCCGCTCAGTCTGGAGCCAGAGAGGTATGCAAGTTCAAAGCAATTATCAAAAAAATCATCGTACATCCTTTTACTTTCAATTGGGAACTCACCTGCATGTCAGAGGCCAGGGTTTCATAGGTGTCCTTCAGACAGTGCCAGTTCTGCCTGCCCAGGGTAAGTGCCACTCCAGGAAGGCTGTGAGCACAATGTTTAGCAATCTCAGTATCTACAGTCTGAGCTCGACAGGGATCTGTCATGGACAGGTACTGATCCAGCAGGGCCTGAGGTACCACATCCTACAGAAAAAAGGTAAAAGTTTGGCATTTAGTACATTTATTTTTTTATTTTTTTTTAAACCCCACAATACGGAAATTAACACTCACCTTTTTGCGTTGCATTGTTTTGCAAGCCTTTACATGTATGAATGCTTAAGGGCAGTTTTAAAAGAAAAAAAATCAGCAATTTAAAAGCAAATTCTCAACCTAATCCAGAGAGGACCAGTACACCGGACAAAACCATGAAATAATAATGGATGAAAGAGAAACCCACGAGAATACAAATTTAAAGCAAAGAACCCACAGCACTATGCGTGCACCTTGGAAACGAGAAACTGTTTATTGAACTAATGCTGCATTGCCTTTTATGTGGACATTGTTTATAACACTCCCTATTTGCATTTCCTAGCAGAAGCTATTTATTTGGAGCAGGACTAAAATGCGTTGTTTCAGTAAATTACATAAGAACGTTGCTTAAGAAACTACTAACAGTCTTTCTGACTTCACCCCTTTTGTCATTACTGAACAATGCTCCTGCATGAATACAACGACTGGGTCATTACAGCAATCTTGCTTTTCATGCCCAGAATAGCTACCTGCTGTTTGCATTTCCTCTCTTCCTCTGGACTGAGGCTGCAGTCGCTCATCTCAGAGTCGTCCCCGTGGATGAACCCCAGGGTGGATTCCAGGCTCTGTTTGGGAAACAAACAGACAGAAGATTAAGGGCTGCTGAATGCGAGTTCCCCCTCAAGGGCACCAGTTGTCACTTCAATAGAATTTAATAACAATACAAAAAAAACTCTAAAACTTAAAAACAACGGCAGATGTTTAAAAAGAAATTGCTGATTTTCTTTGTAATCTGGACAGATGCTAGTTTCCATTTACTCACTAAAAAAAAAAAAAAAAAAAAAAAAAAAAAAAGGCAAGAATATTGGCATTAGAAATGTATATAGGAAATCCATCGGCATGCATGCAGGCTGGCTCATTTCCCACTGGGTGAGGGGTACTGGTTTGAGGGAAACCTGTCCAGGACAAAGGGAGAGGCAATGACTGATCTTTCATGACATGTGTTGAAGGGTAATTTTGTGTTTCAGACAACTGAGTGCACCTCTGCCAGTGTAGCACCACACATGTCACAGGCTGAAGTACATTTTTTTTTTTTTTTTTAATACCATCTTTTGGCTAAAGCTGCTTGCGTGTGTATCAGCCCTGAACTTGATAAACAGTCTCAAGGCAGGGACCATACCTTGTGTTTAAAATCCATTGTTAAGTAAAAAAAAAAAAAACTCCTACCTCTATATCTGCTGTGTCAGTGATTAAAGGCACTGCATCTGTACTGAAGTGGTCTGGGGTGGCTGCTTCCCTCTGGGTCTCTATCCTGTTATCAAAAGGCTTGTGGGTAGAGTTTTCCAGCTGGGATCCTAGTGTTGAGGCTCTCAGGGCTGCAGTCAACACATCAACTTGTGCTACCAGGCAGAAAAACAAGAGCACCATTACAACAAACGGAGTGCAGAAGATGATGTCTGCCTGCCAGGCACTCATACAGAGCACTGCAATAAGTAGGGGTTCAGGAAACTGCTCACCTAAATATTTGAGTAAACGTCAGCCAAAGTGTTTTCACAGCAACTATAATAAAAGAACACTCGAACAAATGATCAACCTCCACTAACTTCAGTGTGTTTAATAACAATACTAATTCTGAACCTTAACTGAACTGTTATCCTTCAGTACAAAATAACTGAGTTAGAGTTCTCATTTTAACATGCATGAACCTGATAAGACTAATTATGGGACTTCAGCCAAAAATATAAACATCCAGTACCACCAGGCTTCAGGATAGAACAGAGCTGCCTGACGCAGTACAATGTCAACAACGTACTGAACAAGTTATTTAAAGTGTTCCAGGAAGATAGCAAGCAGCACATATTAGAGGTATTGTTATAACTTATGCATATGTGATACTGGCTCTTTAAGGTCTCAAATGTGCAGTTTTGAAAAAAGCACTAGCAGACATGTGTTTGCATGTTAAAATATGTTATCTGGCACTATGAGGTTAAAGCAAGTTACTGGCTGCAAGGCAACTGTACATGTGGTAAACTGGTATTTCCCCTCCCCACCTGCTTGTATCAAAAGACTGTCTACCTTTAACATCAGGGTCATCGACGTGCGGCTCAAGGTTCTCGATCATTTCCTCCAGCTCCTTCCTCCGGGCTGGGCTGATGGAAGACAACGGGCTCTGTGATGAATGGGTCTCTTGGGATCCCTTCTGTGTCTCTTGGGCCTCCTGTGCCTCCTGCAGCTCCACCTCCAGGTCGATGAGGGGGAGAGGAGTCCTCCAGTAATGGAATGAGTTGTACAGTTCCTGCTCAGGGATGGGTTTATCCTTAGAGATGGTCCCCGACAGTGTACAGGAGGAAGATGTAGTGGTGGTGGCGGTGGCAGCATCTGCTGGTTCTGCACGACTGGAAGTGCAGATTAAAGGCTGACTCTCTAAAGTGGTTCTCCCACAGTTCTGTGGAGCAGAGTCCCGTAGGGACGGCAACACTTGGGTGACGTTGTCCTTCTCCTCCTCTCCTTGTTGGCTGCTAGATGATGTTGAGTCACAGAACTGTTGTCTCTCTTCTATCTGGCAACATCGATGGTTTTTGATGTCAGAGCATTGCTCGCTCTCCCTTGTCTCACAGCTCTGGGATTTCTCCTCCGTCTCCCAAGACTGGGGGTTCTGCAATATCTCAGAAGGCTGCAAGTTCTCCCCTGTCTTGCAACAGTGTTGACCATTCTCCTCAGTCTTTGTGGTTGCATCTTCCCCACAAGTGCTGACCCCAGATTTAGAAGAGGGCACTTCAGTCTCTGCTTCCGAACTGCAAAATGATTAATATGATTTAATTTCTCATAAAGGACCAAAGCGTTACAGTACAAGCTAAATCTCCAAGACTACAATTGATGGTCACATGATGTGTTATGTGATCCCATAGACCTATATAAGGTTTATGAGAGGCCTGTGAAACTTTTCAGCAATAAACTCGCACACAATAACCTGATATTCAAAATGTACCCCCAACCACCAGTACAGTAATCAAAACAAACAAGCGTGTATGAGGTTTAATCTTTATTAAGACACTCATTACACTAATAACAAAAGTATGTAATAAAAACGAATAAAAAGTACAGTAATCCACCGCGTATCCGACTGCGATGGGACCAGAGTAAGGGTGAATATGTAAAAAGGCAGATAAATGAATCCTGTTTTAAATACCATTACACATAGCTGCAACAACTACTACACTACATTATTGTTTTGAGATTCAGTTTTAATTAGGGAGCTCCCGTAAATCCCTTGTTTAGAAAGATACAGAGAATTAGTGCTTGTGACAGAGTTGCTGTCTGCTGTGTGCGTGCGTGCATTTGTTGCTGAGCCACAGGCAGGAGATCGAGATAGAGGTTGAAGATGATACGCCCCGCAGGCAAACAGGATTTATTTATATATTGTAGCATTGAGCTGTGGGGTTTCCAGGATATAACGAGACAGACAACAGTTGCGGTTCAAAGCAGTAGGAAACCTATTTTTTTTTTAGCTTTTAGTGAACAACAACTCCGATTCTCAAACTTAACCCATCTTAACTCTCTCTCAATTATCTCGCCGCCAGATCCCGCTCCTCTCTTTCAAACCGTCATCTCCACACACCCAAGTCCCTCCCCCTTCCTCACTCATTGGTCCAACACTCCCAATCTCTGACTGTTTGTGTCACACCTGCTCCCACCCCCCCCTCAGGGATGCACTCACACACTGGCATCTTGAAGCTCTATAAGCACCAAAACACAAAGAGCTCCAACATATCTGAACAAGAATAACCATTTATTAACACACATTATCGCTCAGTAACAAGGTGCAAACATCTGATTGATTGATCTGTCAAGCTTTTTTACTAAAGTGCTGCGTTTTTGTATTGAAATCTAGGTGAAAGGCAAGGTAACAAGGTGAAAACTATGGAGCGCCATTTGTGCCAAAACTATCCAGCCATTAATTTGTCAATTTGTTTGTCAATTTGTGAATTGGTCAATTTGTCCAGCAATTCATAGTCGATTAAACTGTCAATTCATAAACATTTGTTAATTAATCTATTAATTAATTTGTCAATTCATTAATATAAAAAGCTGTACGGACCTGCAAATTTGCAATCAACCAGACAAATTTCCAACTGTCAATCTCGCACTGTGCCGAAAACACTGCAACCTTTCTAGCCAATGGGAGCACACACTAATATTTTAATCAATGAAAATCCAGCCTCACTCAAAACTGCTTCAGCCAATAATATTTTTATAAGGGTGTTTCAAAAGATATTCTATTTAACAAGACACTCTACTCTGCTGATTTTCAATGGAGGCTTCTATCTCACTGCGCGCAAAGCATTGTGGTATATTGAGAGTTAGGCAAAAAAATTCCATGGAGAGTCAATGCAGGTGTACGAAATGTTGCTAACATCTACTTAAGCCTATAGCAAGATACATCAAGATATATTGGAAGACGATTCTCCCAGAAACACCCCCAGCAGATCTGAGCTGGGAGTTGACCCTCTGGTTTACTCTAATGATGTGAGCAGGTGTCAACTTAGCAGGAACACAATTACTCACCTTTGGAGAGAACGAGAACATCAACTGAAGAATTAAACTGCTAGAAACAAGTATTTTCCCGTATAATGAGAGTTACAAACTCACTGCATGATTTGGATTTGATGTTAGCAAGTTTTTGCAGGTAAAGAAAAACTCAACACCACACACAAATGTTTAAGAATTAAACACCTATAAGCAAGTGATAATAAACATGGAAACACAATCAAATTAAACACTGATTATTTTTCTCCCAACAGAAATTCTCACGAATGTGTTAAGCTTCACCTTGATAAAAAATGTATTAAAATAATTTTGAACAGGGATATTTTGCTGTGTTATAGGAAGGTAATTAACACACACAATCCCAAAATAGCAGTGACCAAAGAAAGAAAGAAACATTTACATTGTATTTGGTCAGCTACAGCATATAGGCTTTAGACAAAACAAAAAAGCTGTTTTAACCCTTTCGCTGCTAGGGCTTTTGGAACCCTCAATGCTCGAGGTTTTTCCTGAATTTGGGACTGAACCACTTCAAAGTCAAATTTCTCACACATCTTTAAAGGAAAACTATATATTGTTTTTTTTCAGCACAATCTGAACTTTTCAGTGATGTTATATTTGTGGGCATATTTGGTGAACTGATTGACATACTGCAGGATAAATATAACACAAAAAGAAAAGTTACATTTTCTATATAACTAAATCCTTGGAAAAGTTATTTCTTAACATGGTAATGTGGCAGTGTGCCCGCCCTTGTGTGTCTTCATGTTGTGTTTTAATGTGGGTGTATATGTATAGATGCATGGGATATAACGTGGGTTATGAGCACGTGTAATGTAAAATGCAGATTTGTATTTAGGCATGAGGATTGCACATCACTTCACATGCAGATAAAATATGTATAATGTGCATCACAGGAGTGCACTAATTAACTCACGTGCAGATGTACCAAGACTCCAATTGAATGACTGATTAGCAATCGAGTCTTGGTACAGCTGCATAAAAGGTTCACCCACTCGGGGTTGTGTGTTTGCAAGTAGAGAACGGGACTGGAGACGGAGATAGTAGTAGTAATAATAATCAAAATAACAGCTCACCGTGTTTATCTGTATAGTCCGTTTTGTTTGTATCTTTGTTTTGGCTAACAGTGCCGTGTCCTGTGTTTTTGTTTGTCTTTACAACCTTTTATTTTCTGTTTGCTAATAAACCGCGCAGCAGCACATTCAAATTCAACTCACTTACCACTCTGTGTTTCATTTCCTGGTTCTGACGTCACCACTACAGCCTTGTGATAGGTAATAAGACAAATTGTGTATGTCTCACATTGACAATATGTTGACTATATATGAAGATTTTTTTTCTAACAGTTATGTTTTGTCATGTCTCAAACATTATTATTAAAAATAAACAAAAAAAAAAACAGAACACCGCTAGGTCAAATGATCATTACGTTTTCATGGTGTGAACTTTGTGGCATATAAAAACTAGGCCCTATATATTTTCTAAAACTAGATAAATACAGAATTCAAAATATGACTATTTTGCTTGGAATAGAAACACAGAACATGATTGCCTTACATATGTTATTATTATTTGCCACGGTTCTCTATTTACTGACCCCTCTACACAAACTAAATCTAAGGAAGCTGAAAATGTAGGTTATGAAGATGACAATGGTACTAGACTCAAACATGAGGTGATCTTTAACCACTCTTGCAATGCAGAGAATAGAACATACCCAATTTTCATTTTCAAAATTAAGGATTACCACCTCACATTATAAGGTAACTTGAAAACTTCAAATTGGCAAGATAAATGTCAAATTTTCTGCTCATTTGAAAAAGTGCTTTACAAAAACTACAACATTTTATACCTTTAAAGTTTTTCTTGCTCTAAAGGGATGAATATTGATGCTATCCATTCCAAAAACAATACAAAAATCACAAAACTTCGTATTTACCCCCAACATTGTGCCACAAAAGCTAGATACAGGAACTGCAAATGCAGATTTACATGTTCTGCAGGTTGTAAGGTTTGCAGCAATACCAAACAAGTTTACTTTTATGTAAGGTTTCTGGCTGCAATAAGTTTCAAAACAAGACACACCCTGGCAGGCATTTTCCATGATAATTCTACTGATGTTGGCATGTGGCACCTCCTCACATTTAGCATGGCAAAACTCCCTGTGGGCAGCAAGTTAACCAGGGACAACCGTGTATTTTCTTAATCCCCATAAATTACAGAATTCAGTGATGACTAACACAACCTCCACCCCTAAGGTCTGTTACACATAACCCCCTCCTGATGCATGTTTGATAGATGTGACCGGGGCACCATTCACAGAGTTTGAGAGACTAAACCCTCCCACACATGTCCTACAATTGTGGAAGCGATTGGTCACTGTGACAGAAATACAATGAACCTTGGTTGTAAATCTCCCTCCCCACCTGTGAGAGTGCTAAGCTAGGGCAGAGTTCTTTGGACGGGCTGGCATGACAGTAATTTCCCTGGGTCGGGAAGTCGGTCAGTCTGGAAAAAGAAGAGACTCCATTGCAAGAACGTATTGGCCTGGAAGGGAAACAATGTAGCAGCCGCAGATTGTAAAGGCAGCTGTATTCGTTTACCAAGGGGTCAAGCGTGACAGCATATAAGGGGGACGGAGAATCGTAATCTGTTCCTTCATTTGGTTATTAATAAGTGATCCGGAAGGACCTGTATTTGTGTGGTGAATAATCACGAGTGTTTGTTTGTTCTGTCTATTGTTTCTTGTAATCAATAGATGGCTAACAAGTTCTGGAGCTGTCGCCAGAGGCCAGCACAAACCCGGAACAGCACTTCACTTGTATCACTAAACTGTATTGTACCACAATCACTAATTCATGCACTAAACAGTCTTGTGTATGTGTTTAATGTGGGGATACAAATATGGGACTATTTTGGGACCAGCCCAGGGATTATAAATGTAAGTAATACATGCCGCTGTATTACTTACCAGCATTATTATTTATTGTTTGTTTCGCAGTCAGGCATTGGACAAGGAAATAAAATAAACAAACCTTTTCCACCTGAATTACAATTGTCTGTCTGTTCTTTGATCACCTGCACAATATTAACCACTTTGCCACAGTCACTCACAGTCTGCAGGGCACTGTGCCACTGACATATACTAGATTGCGTGCGGTACAAAATAGGGCAGCCTGCAGCAATCAATAGCGACTGTTGAAAATAATTGTTGAAAATAAGATCGAGTTTGTTTAAATAGCTCCTTGGATCCCTTAAATTTTGTTGCCATCACGAGTTGATCAGATCAAAGCACGATCCGCAATATAATACAGACTTTAGTTTGCTGACTCGACTTCATGGATTCCAGACTGAATAACACGGATAACTCCATAGGCTAATTTAGACGTCAATCATCCACAGTTTAAATGATGAACCTGATCAACCATTCACATATTTCTAGAGATTAAACCCTCCCACACACTTGTGAAATTTTTTAAACGATCGGTTACTTGCAGCCTGCGGGACAGTACGATATATGGGGGGATGTACACAGTGCAACGTACGCCCCCTAGCACTGAAGGGGTTAAACACTCAAAATAAACATGCGATGCATCTCGGATTTAGTGATGAGAAACAGAGTGTAAATGTTGATGTGAATGAATTGTGCAGGTATTTGCAAACTGAGGTAATATATTAACAGATAAAAACGTACTTTTTTCACCATCTAACAATGAATTGTTGGCTATTTTAATGTAACTGTACATGCTCTCTGTAACAATCTGTGACAGAAAATCACATCAAAGCCATTATTGGTCAGTAAAATAACCAGGCAGTAGTTATATAAATCGGGTGTTAAATACTGCCCAGTAGTGTTTTTTTTTTTTTAATGGCCAGAAATTTCCGCCATCTTTTATGCACATAGGCCTAGGTATTATGGCAGACTCAGTAACTCAGGTTTTCCACATCATAGAAAAGTCACTAACTTACACAAAACAGAATGACTTAAGGAAGGAAGGAAGGAAGTGATTACACATACATATTTACAGCAAAGTAGCAGATTTGTAACCTGCACAGCTCCCCATCAAGAGACCCACCTGCTATGGAACCGAGTGTTGGTAGTGTCTTCTGGCTCCTCGTCCTCTTTGAAATACTGACCAGAGCTTGCAGGGTTCGCAAACGTAGAGATAAACTGGCCAAGAGACTGAAAGGCAGCTTGTCGAACCTAGAAGAGAGCGATTCAGAATCTCATTATATACACTGCATTAAAACCTTGACTGCGAGTACACTGCTGCTAGTGCTACTACGATAGATTTGCATGTTACTAGGATACACACATCAAGCCTACATTATGCGTTGGATTAGACAAATCAGAAGTAGTAGTTTTCACGTTTTTCTTTTTATTTAAAATTAAGGCAACACTTTTTTTAATCTATTAAATATACCCATTATCTTTTGTTTCAAAGCATTTTGTGTTTGGAATATATGGCAAGATTATAGAAAAAAGCTGAATTTAGTATGATAGCTACATTAGTCAGGCTTTGTGAAATTAATTCAAATGCTTTGCTTTTGGACAAAATGTAAACAGTACTAAAGTTCAGATATTCTGTTAAAACATAGTATTTTTTATTATTACACTGTTAATCTGATGCGGATGCACACATTCTTTTCAGTTCTTAAACATCTGTCCTCCATATTTCTTTTTTATAATCGGAAGTGTTCTAATTTGAATGCAAGTCATGCCTTTTTGTTTAACCATTATGCACAACAGTGTTTTTAGTTATTAGATATTCTCTTAAAAAAACACAAAAACGTTTATTTTGAAAAATAAAACATCAATGCATCGATTACACTATGTAACACAATTTTTGTTCCTGGGTAGTAAGTGTTATTTCCTAATTGCTTATGCCTCAAAAGTATAGAAAATGGTTATTATTCCCCACAAACTTTGCTTTTG
Source organism: Polyodon spathula (assembly GCF_017654505.1). Lineage (NCBI taxonomy): Eukaryota > Metazoa > Chordata > Actinopteri > Acipenseriformes > Polyodontidae > Polyodon > Polyodon spathula. The sequence goes on along the minus strand of NC_054537.1, from coordinate 35,046,475 downwards.
TGACCAGGACAGTGACATTTTGAAATATCACTATTTCCAATGAGAAAACGGGAGCTTTTGTGTCTTTTCGTTCACATAAAGTCAGAAAAAAACAACATATGAATCCAAATTAACATGTATTTATACTAAAGTAATACAAAAATGACTACAAAAGATTTAGAAGCGAGTAGTTTTTCGAGATTTACAATTATACTGTAAATTTACATATTGTATATATTGTCTTAGAAATAACAAAAAATAAAATAGTATATATTTTATATAACAATAATAATAATGCTAGGATTACATAACACTAAAGTATGTACAATGTATTATCCCATAACGTTCACGACATTTAGACTGTACTAGCCTTTACAGCCTCAACTAAGAAGTATAAGAGGGGAAAAAAAATTCAATGCTGTGCAGCTTCTCACCCATCTGGAGGGGTCACTGATAAGGTTGATAAAGAGGGAGGAGAGCTTTGTCCTTCGGACTCCCTGAGACGTTGCAGAGGAAACGGTCATGAAACACTCCGCACAGGCTTTCCGTACCCCCCACACGTTATCAGAGCAGAGCTGGAAGAACCGGGGCAGCTGCACAGGAAGAACACAAAAAACAGCGTTGGGAGTCAACCGATTTCCTTTGTGTACGACAGCCAAGCATGCTTAACAGACTGGTCATCTGAGGCAAAAAAGCTTTATTTACTTAAAATTACAAAACACACCATACATCAAATGTGTGTGTTTGTGTCATATTTGTGTGTGCTAAACTTTTTTATATATATATATATATATATATATATATATATATATATATATATATATATATATATATATATACACCAGCAACTCCTCTGTAGCCTCTTGACCCACCACAGTACAGACGTCTCCAAAATTGGCTGCACATACCTGCCAACAAAAAAAATCAAAGCACACTCGGTCCCATTCATGTAGGCATCAAACCTGACATACTGCAATATGCCATCACAACAGCAAAATTATGGTATGCATCTGAAGAAACTTCATCTCATAACCTACTGTATACCAGTGAGGCAGGTGACTGGCCACCTCCCTTGCCCTCCCAAAAGTGTACCCTTGATATTAAAACTATAATATGTTCATATTAAAAATCCTGTGACACTTGTCTATAAACAATTTTTGTAAAAAGAATGAGGAAAAAAAAAAAGAATTGGCAACAATGACCCATCTAGGAAGCAAACCTTGCGAACATGAAACATCCTGCAGTCACAGCACATCTCACAAAACCTGGGGAGGAAGAGTCTCTCTGTGATATCTTTCCCCACCATCGGTGCCATTTTACAGATTATCTAAAAAAAAAAAAAAAAAAGTAATAAAATTAATTAATTAAAAAAAAAAAAAGCCAACATTTTTAAAATGAAACTTCTCTTCCTGGCTTTGTTTAGCATATTTCCACACTGGACTATAAAGCAGCACAGTGATGAGACAGGATGGTTTACTTACGGCCATGGCTTCTGTTTTCACATCATCGTTGCTGTCGGGGGCTATCAGATCCACGAGGACAGGACAAACTTTGGTCTCAATGTCGTATCTCTCAATGAGTTCCTGCTCTAGGAGCACCAAGAGTGCTGCCTGACTCGTCTTTCGAACCTGCAGCACAGGGAACAGTGCACAGACTCAAGGCCCAGATGATCTTTACATCAGAATACTGGCTGTGTCTGCAGGTCTTGCTATAAAACAAGTTCTTGCAGACATTGGTCCAAATTACGTAACTCACCATGACAACAGTCACTGAAAGAACTTGTTTTTGGCTGTTGAGGAGCATACAATAAATTAAAAACTAAACTAAGGGATTGACTTGATCAAACTGTACCACACCAGAATAAACCAGTTACTTTCTTTAAGTATTTTACAGCAATGGATCAACCACTTATTTTTAGTGATAATTCCAGGAAAAGCATGCATAGTTCCTTGATACAATTCACAGAGGTTAACTAGTCATTCCACTCCAGGATTATAAAATCACACTATCGCTTGCAAAATCGGTTTGATTCTGTGCAATTATTTATACGTTACATATCTGGCTGCAGAACTTGTCGCATAGAGGCTGCAAAAATAATACATCTTACTTTTGCATAATCCTGGAGGGTCTGAAGGCTCAAGGGCTCCATTTAGGAAGCCTTTTATGCACATAGCTACAGAATGGCTTGAAACATGGACTGTAGACCAATATCGAGAGATACAGAATAGTGTACTTTGCACCTTTCAATTGCATTATTTTAGAACCAATTACAAAGACAAGGTGTGGGGTAAGAATAGTACACTATTAATACCACATACACAGCCTGTAAGTTTTCACACATCATCTAATACAGATAAGCAATTGATCCAGGAAAGCAAACAGACTAAAGCATACAGCTCCTGTATCCAGTATTCTTACCTGATTATTTTGGTCTGCAAGGTATGCGACCACAATCGGTAATAAATATTTGGAGAAAGCATAAGGAATGGAAGGCCTGTTTTCTTGGCAGAAAATAGCTATGTGAGGAACCTGCTCCATTAATTCAGCTCGCACTGTGGGCTCTGAAACAGAAAACAATTCACATCTCATTTTAGCATGATTAATAAATACTGTAGTAGCTTTATGATCAGCATAAAATAAATGCCAACAGTTTCCAATATGGTTCAACTGCTTTGAACATAAGGTTATAGAATGTATTTGTTATTTGTTATTTTTTTTAAAGAAGTAAAAATTAAAACGTACATTAACCGATTTTTTGTCAAAGTTTGGGGTGTCTCGGAACCTCTAAGGATGAACATTCTACCGTAACAAAAACATTTGTTGATGCCATGATCCAGCTGAAGGACGTATTGTTACCTATACTTCCACTGACGTGCTTTATGTATTTTGTATTTTATTATTCTTGGTACAGTGGCTCTGCCGTACTGTGACTTTACATGTGCTTTCAGAGATGTACTATTTGCTGCTGGTTCCTGTTCCTCTTCATTGGTTTAATGACATACAAAGAGTGTCTGAGAAATACACTCAACTTGATTAGAGGTAGCCATCGAAAACGTATAAACGTAACAGGCAAGAATAATAAAAGCTGCAGCAAAAGGAACAGCACACAGGCTCAAGGCTCAGATCTAGACCAGAATACTGGCTGTCTCCACAGGTCTTGCTATAAATACAAGTTCACAAAGGCACTCCACTTCTGTTTCACTGAGTGACAAATGAGTTAGGATAAAAATCAGTAGGCAAGAAAAGACAAGGTGAAAAATGTGCCTCTGAAGCCCAAGCCAGTCCTGGCATACAGCTTCACTGGTACAGTATTCACAGTAGAAACAGCCACCATTTGCTTTGCGGCTAGAATTCCACCAACGTTTTTAAATCTATCATCACTGTCACACTTTCCTTGTCTTTTTGGATATCGAGGTATTTTAAGTTACCGTTACTTATGTATGTATGGATTACTAATAGTGTGGTGTTAATTTCATATCCTTGTTCTTGCCTACCGCTCTCTTCACCACACTGCCCCCTCCTACCTCCAGCCCCTCGCATCTCCCCACACCCCCTGTCGCCTTCTCCACTCCTCCTATATGGCCATGCCTTCCCTCCACTCTCCATCCTGCCATGCACGCTATTTCTCTAGCCCCTCTGTGGTAGAACCAGCTACCGGAGAACTTCAGGACTGCTCTGTCTCTCACTGCCTTACGCCACCTCCAAGACGCATCTGTTTAGATTACATTTGTAAATTTCCTGATCTACCCGTTATTATGCACTGGATTTGCCTGATCTAAGCACCATGTTACTGGATCCTCAGCTAATGCACCATCCTTGTACTATTGCACTACTAATATGTCTTTGTAGATATAACTTACTGCAATCCTTACTTGTTGTATCATACTTTATTAGTATTATTTGCACCTACTGTAAACTATACTGTATTTAAATATTAATCTTGCATTGTAACACTGTACTGCTCTGTAACACCTGAAGTCAACTTGGACAAAGGCACCTGCCAAATCAATAAATAAATAATATCCCCAATTTAAAAATAACATAAACACCCCAAAAGGGTTTCAGCACAATAAAATTGTTAATACTACTTCTTCTGTCTCTACTGAAGATTCAGATAAGTCAGGACTTCACAAACTACTGTAACAACATACTGGAACTCACTACTAGATCATGTCAGAATATTAAAAGTTCCCCAACAATGCACTAGTTCTTACCTGAATCATCTGCCAGTCTGCTAACCCGCTCCAGCACAGCGATGCAGTCCCTCTCATCCTCGCTTACCGCCTTTAAGGTATCCAGTAAAGTCCGAGCCACCATTTGTCTAGTTCAATAAAACAACAAAAAAGACCACACAGTGCTATAGAAATTGAATCAATGTTTTGTTTCTGTACACAAACTTGTAATATTCAGACTGGGCTCTCCACATTCATCGATCCACAACAATTCAAGCAGCTGTTTCTTCAGCTGTTTCACTTGGAATGGTAAATTAGCCAAGCCTAGCAGCTCTGAAGGACACCAAAACTAAGCTCATTTCAATAACGGTACATAATGCCCAACCTCTCCTCTACAACCACTGTCCCACTGATTTTCAAACACAGCCCAGAACAATGTTGCTGCACATCCGAAAACATCAACAGCAAATGCTTTTTAGACAGTCAATTTTACTCATGCATTTATCTAATAAAGTCCCCATAGCAGTCATTTAGTAATTGCAACTGACAGATTTATATATGTTGCATTCTTACTCTTAAAATAAGCAGACATGTGTGGTGTATGTTTGTAACAATGTAAACTAGTGAGTTTACCAAACAAATGGGCAGAGCATAAACTGCAATTTAGCCCATTCGTTCAGATTGCAAACCACCAGTAGACTGTTAGAATCCAAATTACGCAAAAATAACTGAACGTCTCGACTTATAATTGAACCACAGACAAGTCGCTGTACATGGCGGACTTCCCAATTTGTGCATTCAGACATTGCTGTGCTATGTTCTGTTTTTCTGATCACCCTCCATATTTCTTCTTTACATGAAGTACCTGTTAAATATGTTTTCACTTGCAGCGTATTTATCCAGTCTTCCCAGCGGCGTCAACATCTCATCTTGTGAAACAAAGTCCAGGGCTGAAGGTACAATAATGACATCAGTCTCTGAGCTGTAGTCATCCACACCAACTATCAGAAACACCAGAAACACCACTTATAATCTTAATAATTCACCCCACACAGATCTGATCCGTGACATGCACATTTATTTCTTACACCATGGCTATAAAGAAAAGCGAGGGAAAGAGAGAAAGCACAGACAAATTTATTAGACAACAAAACCAATGTACAGTAAAATACTTGATTTCTTGCAAGTGCAACCCAAAGATTAATTAAGACATATGTTAGCTTGTGAAGGTAAAAATGATAAGAAACTAAGTATAAGCAAACAATAGAAAACGATAAAAGCAAGGGGCTCCAGAGTGGCGCATCCAATAAAGGCACTCTGTGTGGAGTGCAGGAGGCGCCCTATAGACTAGAGAGCAGAGGTTCGAATCCAGGCTATGTCACTGCCAACCGTGACCGGTTCCTAGGGGGCTGCGCACAATTTGCCGAGCTCCGCCTGGGTCGGCAGGGGAATCTAAAGTTCACCACCCACCAGCGACCCCTGTGGCCGATAGGGCGCCTGCAGTTCTGCAATGGAGCCACCAGATCTGTGTTGTCTTCCAGCACTATAGGTCTGGCGGCCTCTTTGTGGATTGGCAGGAACACGTTTCGGAAGACGTGTATTCCAGGCTTCGTTTCCCAAGTTGCCAGGGGGTTGCAGCAGTGAACCGGGATACACAATTGGGTAAAAACCATTGCCGATGACTAAATTAAAAATTACACATTAATGAACAGTCCTACTGACTAAAGGGAATCATAACAAATCATTTATAGTGTGCCTCAGTACCAGATCAGTCACAGTGTATAGATTCTGCATGGTTTGATTTAAATAATATGATCATAGTTGGCAATGCTGGGTGCTGTCAGCGGTGTACACCCATTGAAAGCTTGCAACTCAATTTCCGCTACCTTAACCCAAGTCAGAAGTCAAACAGTACAGCCAACATGTACAGGAAGTAACGCGACTAGAACAAGCCGGCGACCCCACACATCGAACACGCACTTCTCAATGCAACAGAACTGGGCTCGTCTGCATTGGTGTTTTTAGAGCTTTTAAAATCATATCATCTCATAAAAGACAGGGGACTAAATTTGTAATTGCAGTATACCACACAACACTGCCCAATTACACAAGCATAGTGAAGCTATATCAACACAGCTATATCACTGGTTGTGTTACATGCAGGCCCAAAAATATCACATGGGTCGAAAATGATTATGGGTTAACTTAAGTTAAGGATTCCAGTACAAGCTCTTCATGCACAGTAGAAACCAGGAAAAACAAAAAAACAAAAAAATCAGTACCTTATAGAATTCTGACAAGCAGTGAAGAGACCCTCCTCATTACTTGTGTCAGTGCTAGTCAGCAGAAACCAAATGATTGTATAGCATGCATGGGCATGCATTGCAGAAGGTTTACAGAGTGGCTATTTTGCCACTGGGGGTAGACAGATATATTACTCTAACAATATGCTATGACAGTTCCCAACCTCAATTTCAAAGTACAGTTCTGGCTATTTTACCGACTAAGAATGCAGAATTTCACTTTAATAACGTACCATACTGTATAGTAATTTGCAACAAGCAACCAAAGTAATTTAATACTGCCACCATACTAAAAGGTCACATTTGTCAAATTTTTAAATGTAACAATTCGGCGAGGCAAAACTTCTAAGTTTGGCAAGTGTGAATCTTGTGACCGTCTCACTTCATTAGCATCATTGCTCGATTTTTTTAAAGCGGGTTCAGCGCATTAGCCAACCGGTATTTACTACGTCAATAACAAAAACAACAATAACAAAAACAACAACAACAAAAAACTACAACATACCTGTAGCCCGTGATATTCAAAGCACTGGAAATAAATAAATAAATAAATCCCCACCCCCTTCACTACATGTGTTAGTTATTATTATATGTTGCACATCCAGTCAGGGTTAGAAAACGTTTCCTATTTTTTACCACACACAAGAACCGATACAGCTTCGTCTGGCATTTTTACTCTGTGGATCATTCGACATATTCAATAAAAAATACTAAAGATTTTAATAGCCAATACAAAAATCACTGCCTTCGAAAAGAAGAAATGCTCCTCACAATATGTTCGTTTTCTTTGCCAACCATACAACAAAACTCCCAGCTGTAGCGCTAGACTACAAGTACATAGATAGTACAGCACAGTCAAACGGGTCTTTCCGTGAAAAAGGGGGAAAGATATCGGTTTATTACCTTAACCAATATAAACCAGCCCCAAAACGTATAAAAGGGTTTATTTCCGGATGCTGCTCCCAAGGCCTGCAGCCCATCCGGGAGATCCCTATCCCTGGCAGTATGTATAAACATCCTCATCACACTGAAAGTTGCATGACAAAAAAAAAAAAAAAAAAAAAAATTCAAAATTACAACACTGAGGCAAACTTACATCCGTCAATCTCCTCCTGCAAATCTTCCTGAAGCAGGGATAAATCTGCAAATAGAACAGAGATGTCAATTGCAGACTCGGCGTCGCACGAGCCGCACTATGTGCGGGTAAAAAAGCAATTGAAAAAGCTGTGAAGAAAGGTTAGGTTTAAAAGTGGGCTGTTGCAGCCGGAGTAAGGGCTACGTACCAGCCATCTTGTCCTGGTGCTACATTTAAAGTGGCCTCTGTGGCTCAGACAACAACTGGAGGAACTGAGAAAAGAAAAAATCAGAGAGCGAGCCTGCAGGGGAAGGGTGGAAAGACGTTTGAACTCCGCTGCATAAACCATGACACCATCTAGCGGACTGTAACAGGAAAAACACAACACAACACAGCGTATGCAAAGTCCTATTCACCACTATGTATATGCTTACGTTACATAGTCAATCGTTATATTTAAAGGTTAACGTTTGTTATTTACAGGAGACACATGGTTATATCAGTAACAAAATAACCAGAGACAATTATGTTTAGCTTAAGTTCAAAAACAGTTAAACAATTAAAAATATACTGTACTAGCTGAAGTACCCCGAGGAAATTCAATGTTTCAATATTTCATTCATGACAAATTGGAACAGTAGCCTTATGGTTTCCTATAAGTTACCAATCTCGGGTGTGGCACAATGCGCTACCTTTACCTTTTTTTAATTTTTTTTTTTTTTTTACTTTATTTGTTTTTGGTTTTTTGTCATTTTTAAATGTATTTATTTATTTGTTTTGGTTTTGTGGGTTTCTTTAATTTGAGATACATGACTACTGTAGTGATCCAGCAATGGGGTTAGTAAATAAAGTACCCCAGGGGTCAAAATTTTCCCCTGGATGATAGAGGAGGCCATGCAAAATTTGGTTGCACTGGCTCCTGCGGGGTCCGAATGCATAAAGTAACAGACAGACCAACTTTCTTCTTTATATATTAAGATAATTACAAATATCATAATATTTCATTTTTTGGGTAGCGTTTTTTTTATTATGGACCCCCCCCCCCCAGTCCTCCTTGTCCCAGAGGTGGCGAGGTGGACATCTGTGCTGTTGAAGCTGACAAAAAGGGACAGCTGCTGGGCTGTCAGCAGGACTCACCCCCGGCAGGCTGCTGGCTGTCAGAACCGGCTGGCGAAGTGGAAGTCCCAGGCAAAGATGAGCCTGAGGGTCCAGTCCCAAGGTTGTCGCTGTGCCCCACCCTCCGGTATGGGGCAAGCCAGTCCCAGTGAATCACTACCTTTTGATTCCTGGGTGGCAACTGAACCCAATAGGTCACCCCTCCAAGTCATTCCAGAACCTGGCAAGACCCCACCCAAGCACTGTCCAGCTAGGGGCAGCATCCCCACTATAAACCCACGCAAACTCGATCACCTGGAGGTCAGAGTACCGCTTTTGGAAGCCACCTGCAGTCTGCAAGTGGCCGTGGGCAAAGCAATGTGCAGCATCCAGATGATCTTTTAAGCGCCTTGCATACTCAGGACCTGAGGTTTCCTCTGCAGCATTGGGTGGCCAGCCAATCAATGACTGAGTCTGGGTTCTGATCTCCTGGCTGAGCATCAATAAAGCCGGGGTGCAGCTGGTCCACTCCTGCACGGCAGTACAACAGGCTAACAGAACCAGGGGCAGCTATGCATCTCAGTCTTTCAGTGACAATAGCCAACTGGGCGGATTGGGTATGGTTAAACCCCTCATCCAGCCCGTCGCTCTGGGGGTGCAGAGAAGTGGTGCGGGCCATATGTATCCCCAGGCGACGGCAAAGACCTGGCGCTCAAAGTTGTGCCCCTGGTCCGAGTTCAGCTCCTGTGGTCCATAACTACTACAATATAGTAGTTCCCCTGATCTGAGCGCAGAAAGGGGCAGAGGATATTGACCCAGTGGGCTTCCCGGCTGGAAACAGCAGCAGTGTGGAGTGCGACCAGGCTGGAGGTCCCATCCTTGTGACACACTCATCACAGAGCCTGTAGAAATCCTCCATGTCAAGTAGGAATAGCAGAGTTGGATCAAGGGGAAGCAGTGCAGGTGCCTGAGTCCGTGTTGCTTGCAGGCTGTTGCTCTGACAAGACGCAGTGCAACAGGTGGAAGGGTGCAGCGATGGTGGCTAACTGGGCGACGAAGCATCGTAGGAGGCGAGCCACAGGAACCCTCGCAGCTGCCTTCCCCTCCTACTTGGTGTCCCAGGAAGGAGACCTTCCGTTGCATGAACCTGCACTTGTCGGGATGACATCCAGCTTCATCCCAGCCGCCTCTACTTGCTGGTAAGCGCCTGCACATATGCGACGACTTTGGGGAGCCAGGGGGATATAGTCACACTGCTGTCAGGTTCCCCATCGCTAAGCTGAGCTTTGGCAAAATGCAGGTTGGTTCTTTGTTGATTCCTCCTCCGCCATCACTTTCTCCCACTCCTGCGCCAATTGGAGTACAGCTTGCAGGGTCTGAGGGCGTTGCAGTCGCAGCCACAGGTGTTTGCGCAGCTCTCCGGTCCCGAGTGCCTTTATGAATTGTAGCCTGACCTGTTCTCCTTGTTCAGTGGGGAAAGACTGCACATAGGCCTGCCGGCTCTTCCTCTCCAGCTCCGATGCAAGACTGGCCAGGCTCTCCTCTGGCCACTGCAGATGGCGGCACTGCCTCAACTTGATCCCCTCTGGATCGACTAGGCTCCAAAAGTAGTGTGATGTCTTTGTGGTTCAAGTTGTACTTATTATACATAACTTATTGTAACTAGTTACTACAGTGTTTTTCTAAGTTTACCATATTTTCCGCAATGTGTTACTATACAGGTTATGTTTTTCCATGCTTTCACTATACTTTTTACATGTTATGTGTGCAGTACATTTGGTGAGAACAGCCATAAAAAAGTCATGTCCTTCACACCATCCAATTTTTCCTTTTGAAGCTTTCCTTCCATTTGTGAACTGGAAGACAACCGTGCATGCTCCGTCTATCAGCAGAAGGAAGTATGACCGTGAGGCACCCAGAAAAAAGTTCCAGAAACTAGGAACATTCCAGTCATACTCTAAAATACTGCCTGTCTGCAACATATAATCACTTCAACATGCCGGCTTTATGATTCCTCTTACTTTAAATGAGCACATCATGCAATTGTCATTGTTTTCTATTTTTCCTTCTTTATCATTTATCCAATGGTACATCACTGAGATTCAACTTTTTACAAATTAAGAAGCTATATGAAGGAAGTGTGTGTGCCAACATTAGGAATGCATTTAAATTAAGGTGACAGCCAGAGTGATACAAGAACCATCATAGTATTACTCACTTTTTCACTACATTGTTCTAAAAACCATGTAAAAAAAGACCCCCTCTTCTGCATCAGTTCAAACATAATGGGGGAGATATGCTGGGTCATAAGAAAGAATACCACTATACTACAATATATTCCCATTTCCCATAATTAAAATAAATACAAAATAAAAAAAAAGATCCTGGTGCTATGTAAGGGTTAAAAAATAAATTTAAATGCAGTGGTGTCTATTCAATTGATCAAAAGAGCAACTGATAACTACAGTTTTTGCTCAACCCACAAGGACTAGACTTGCCTGACCTAAGCATCACGTTACTGGATCCTCAGCTAATACACTATTGCACTACTGTGTCATTGTAGATAATATTTGTTGTAATCCTAACTTGTTGCATCACAGTTCATATTATATTCTAGTAGTAGTATTGTACTTACTGTAAACTATACTGTATTTAAATATTAATCTTGCATTGTAACCATGGACTCCCCTGTAACACCTGTAAGTACCCTTGGATGAAAGCGTCTGCCAAATAAATAAATTATAATAATAAATTGGAGCTGTAAGAGTACTATTTTAGTATCCACTAGGAGGCGTTAGTGTGGCAGATCCAGGCTGAGAAGTCACAGGTTTTGTGTCGGCATACCTTGTGGGCTTGTTTCATGACACCACCATCCAGTAATCTTCTTCAAACCAAGTCTTACCTTCACAAACTTTTGCATTTCACTATTTACTGTATAGAGCACGTGCAGGTACCAAGTTGTTAAGGTTTATTGATGTGATATTTTTCAACTCATGCCAGTGATATGTGTGGCTTCAGTCTCTGTTTTGGCTATGGTAGTGTATGTTGGGCCATTTAACGTTTATTATATAAACACACTGGTGTTCTAGGAAAAAATAAAAATAAAACAAACAAACAAAAAAAACCTCAATAAGCCTAAGAAAATAATGTAAGATAATTGGAAGCAGTTAAACGACTGTCTGTAACTGCTTGTGTCTGCATAAGAAAAACGTGTGCGGTTTTTGCTTCCTTGACATGGGCTATTTATTAACTGTAGGGGAATAAGTACATACAAAAACATGAATGTGTATATAAAAATAATCATTTAAATGTGTTTACGGTATTTTAATCAATATATGTATCTTTGTTCATGAGTGACAAGTGAGGTTTTGCTAAATTACAAAGAAAATACATAAAAAAAATAGAAGGTTGTATACAAGGTAAATTCTGCCAATGTGCGCTAGCTGAATTGAGAGGGGGGTCCTTCTCATAGGACCTGGGCCCCAAAATTCTTGTTTGCGGCCCTGTGTACAGTATATAAACTCAGACGACTCACACAATCACAAACAATAAGTCCAGCTAATAATTAAAATAACAATCAATATAAAGTGAAAGATTAGTGTTTTTTAAAAAAAATACTAGTCTAACGGTGTTTACTGTTTGTAATTTGAAGCTAAAAAATATACTACAGCAACGAGTTTGTTTTAAATTATCATGTTCCTTTAAATGGACACTGTCCACTTAAATAACATAAAATAAATTTTTGAAAACAGTAAAGGAGGAACAACACACAACGCCATGTGACTGATAGGCCACATACTTTGCTCCTGCTGGTTTCCGTTATAGTGGGGAGTGATGAAGCCACTTTTAGGGCAGGGTTTAACCAAGAAAGAAAGGGGAAAAAAACATGATTTAAATAACAAACTGACAAAACAATCCCGCGAGAATCCAAACTAGGTTTACCATGGCTATAAGGGAACTGAAAGTATGTCTACTTGGGGTAAGTACAAAATTCAAAAGATCAAAAGATTCTTTAGTTTTAGCTTATCCAAATAAGGACTTGCTAATTATTTCAAGATTGTGGTTCTGAGATTTGTTTTAAACGCAGTCTGTTATTATGACGTTATAATTAACATTGTTGCACTCGTTTTGAAGTAATGCTGAGGCATTTACCGTGGAAGTATTTTTTTTTTCTCCTTGGCTGTGCATACTGTCTGAAAGTACTGTCTGTACTTGCTGAGATTTTAGTTGTTTGAAAACACCCGTCTGACGCTGTGAAGATGCTGACAAAGATCTGTAGATTAGCTAAAGCATTTGTTAAAACATTACGATTAGGACAAAAGGTGACAAACACTTTTACACGTGTATTTGTAAGTGAAAAGGGAAGGATGGCATTCCTCTTTCTATTTTGGGCGGTGATGGGAATTAAATATTTATTATCAGTATTGCGTCATGGAGTGAGTTGCAGTGATCGCAATTTATACTCCGTTTCAAAGGGAGGTACAGTTGACGATTACGTGGCTTGCTTGATAATTACAAGGATAATCATCATGTAAACTAAAGCACATTTACACGACAATAAAAATGAATGAGATATACACAATCTTGGTCTTTCGTGCGGAATGTTTCTACGAATGCTTCTGTTTTTTTCACTGATATTTTTTTTACGATGTTGCAATGTTTCCTGATAAGAGAAAGGGCTACTTCTACTGATTGTACTCAATAAGTATATGTGTGTGTGTGTGTGTGTGTGTGTGTGTGTGTGTGTGTGTGTGTGTATATATATATATATATATATATATATATATATATATATATATATATATATATATATATATATATATATATTATATAGTCACATATTATCTACAATAATCATACAATTCAGGGTCGGTTACCGTACTGTCCAACAATGACCGTTAACTCCACGCCAATATTGCATACAACACGCTATACACATTACTGCATACAACCTATAATTATAATTGAAATTCTATATTTCTCTGATATCCATAATTTCAAAAATATTTACTGATATGAAAACAATGTTTATTATTTGTATTATGAATAATATGTTGAATGTTAATATTGTATTTATTTTTATTGTATTATTTGAAAAATGAATAACAACATACGTTTATTCTTGATATCAGGAATTTAGATATCAATTTTTGCATTTTTTTTTTAAATATACCAGTTGTACCATTTCTAACAAAAACTATCCCACTTTTAATTACATTACATAAATTAAAAATAGAATCATAAAACAAAACAAAACAAAACAAACAAACAAAAAAAAAATACACAGTGGTTTCTGTAATTGAATTCTTAATTTCAATAATTGTGAATTCAATGTTAAAACATATACACTGCACTAATAGATTTTGATGCAGGCATGGTTTGAACAATGCCTGGCTTTGTGCTTTTTGTATTTGCCCGAAAGATGTCAACTGTGAAAAGATGTATTATTATGCATTTAATCCATTCCAGGACACAGGGGTTGGGAAATCGAGTATTGTTTGCCGTTTCGTCCAGGACCATTTTGATCATAACATATGTCCCACAATAGGGTAAGAACACAGTACAAACATACTGAATATGAGCTGAAAATATATTGCCTCTCATTGTCAAGTGTGTTTCAAAAAAGAAAACAAAAACAGTCAAATCCTCTTGTATCTTTCTCTTTAATATTACATGTATATTTCATTAGAATATTACTATTTCAGTGTAATTTTATTTAACCCAATGTAACACAATTTTTTTAAGTAATTGTAGCTAACAGAATAATTCCATGACATTTTTCTGCCATGCACATCTATTTATTCTATATGTCCCAAATGTGCAGTTTTGAAAGAAACACATATGTGTTTTTATTTTATTTAACTGGCACTACACCTGTAGGATAAGGAAACTGTTTGGAAACCATGATTTTAGAGCGTCTTGCTTTTAGACTGTCATGTGAAATTGTCCCTACCCCTTCACTGGCTTTTTTCCTGTCAATAACCAATCAGCTGCTTCCCCTACTGATTGATATGCTTTCAGCCAGTAATATGCTTTGACCCAGAAGATACTGCTGAATTGAAAAGATCCAGGGAGTGGAAGTGCATAAATATGAGGCATAAACTGCACAGAGACATATGTAGCTAATGGAAGTGCAAAATGGCAATGTTTTATGGAATTATTTTGCTAGGTGCAATTACTTTAACAAAGATATGGTTATCTCTGCAATGTCATTGGCACGTTACAATGCCTGAATTTCTCAATCTACCACACCCTGTTACTTACAGTTTTGCCCAAGCTGTAACATGATTAACTTCCAACACTGACACTAATGATGTTCTTGCTTTTCAGTGCATCTTTTTTGACTAAGACAGTCCCCTGTGGCAATGAGCTTCACAAGTTTCTAATTTGGGACACAGCTGGGCAAGAAAGGGTACGTCATTGTCCACTGCGTGCATAAAACATACTACAGTGTGTGAAAATGTAATGTTGAGATTGAACATATTTGGGAAATGTGTCACTGTTGCTCCTCATCCATTTTGAGTAAGCCTGGAAGTTCTAGTGTCTTTTCTTAAGTTATTCTCTCTGTTTTACAGTTTCATTCTTTGGCACCTATGTACTACAGAGGATCAGCAGCGGCTGTTGTAGTATACGACATCACTAAACTGGTAAATTGTCTTTATTCTGATATCTTTTGGTCTCCAAATGCTTTTCTTATAATTTCCATTATAATTTCTGTGTAATAAGGATTTGGCACATTCAAACCTGCTATAGTATAGGTGATATATCTGGTATTGCAATACCCGACATCTCCAAAATTGAAATTATTTTATACTGTCTGGTTATTATGTTTTGTTACAAGTAAGAAAGATTCAATTTAAATAAACTCATAGAAAGCAGTTGCCAACTATCTGTGAAATGGATAATATTATACTAGGAATTCAAGCATGGAAGAAGAAAACATAAAGGGGTAGATGTACTAAAGTGTTGCTGCTGTTGCAATAGTTGCAAACGAGTCGGATGTCTAGGGTTGAATGTACTAAACAAGCACAATGCTGTTAGCGACTTTTTAGGGAATGCTTTGCAGCAGTTTTTCTTTGTGGTTCAACCTTAGATGAATATGTAATTATGGGCGTTCCGGCATACATTCTCAAAAATGGGGTGAAGATTAAGGTTCTCGAATATTATAATGAGATGTACTAAAGCTGCCAGCAATTGCGACACTTACAATTGCATCAATTTGTTAAGAACTTTTGAAAGCACATTTTAAACAGTTGCTGCTGGGATTTCCCAGTTCGCTTTTTCTCATGTGTTGCCAGTTGTGCTCTAATGCATTTTTGTGGCAAACACCCAAGTACCTAATTTTCAATAAAGTCAGGGTACACTTACAAGACTTGAAAACAAATTTCTATGACATTTCTGGTTTTCCCAGCCTGCTGGGAGCAATAGACTGCACACGTGTGCCACTAACCCCCCAGCTCATCTCATCTGTATAGGACCATGATCCTGTTAATTAATGATCCTGTGTGTTAATTGTCTAGGCTACTAAGTAGGCCAAGTTAAAAAAAATAATAATTAAAATAAAACAAAAAACCTTAAAATCATTTAGTTTCAATTTAAAATAATCTTTTATTCGCATTGTACACCAATGTGTACAACCAGCACCATGACTTATTTTGTGTTACCAGTAGGGTAAAGTTAAAAAAAATAACTGTGCTAGGTATTCATCTGATTTTACTGCTGTACTGCATACTGTATAGGCCTACTGTACAGATTAATATTTTTACATAATGTAATGTGTAGCCTACCCAAAACACATTAGTATTATTTTAGCGCAATGATTTATATTTAAAATACATCGAGAATTGTAAACGTATGTGTGTGTGTGGCTTTATTATATTGTTTTTAAACCCAACACCTCCTTATGCCGAATCGGACAAACATGTTCGGTTTAGCAAGGGGCTACTGCATGATTATGAAAAGGTTTTTTGGGGGTGAAGGTTGGGGTCCCACTATAGAATCTGATGGGATTAAACTGCTTTTCATTATATATATATATATATATATATATATATATATATATATATATATATATATATATATATATATATATATATATATATATATACAGGATGGACGAGGTGGTGTAAATGATTACAATGTCCACAACTCTAATTGCTGTACATCAGCTGCTGGCAATATTTATTGTTAGAAGGTGAAGGTAACAGAAAGAAACAACTCAAATCTTCACTACCAACTAGTGGTAGACTTTAAACTGTCTGTGTGAAATTTATTACCGCCAGTCTGACACCATTACCTCCACCAGAGTACCCTTACCTACAATGGTAGTTGTGTAAGGCTCTGGTGTACCATACCCTTTATTATACAGTTCACACAGACCACTATTTACACTACATACATTCGGCAGTGTATACCTGGCATGCACTTGGTTGGTTTGCTCTTGAGTGGGGGTTTTGCAGTCTCTTTGCAACTACTCAGTTGCTTTGTTTAAACCGTAGGTGTTAGTAAGTACTTCTTTGCTTCACTTACTTCACTTCCAATGAAAACATCATTCAATTCTGGTTCAGTTGGTCCTGTTACTTCTGCACTGAGCACATGGCCAGTCAGCTTCTCCAACAGACTTTGGTTTAACTGGACTTAGAGGCTAGACTCCACTCTCAAAGGTCCAGGCTTTTCTTTATGTTCAAAAAGACACTTTATGACCAAACACAAATTTCCTTTTGTTAAAATGCTTGATTGCAAACACCCCTGTCACTCTTCATTAACTCCAACCACTTCTCTCTGTGCAAACTCCCTTTTAAAGATGGCCACCTTTCAGATCCAGGTCACAGGTCAATCACAGAGTTCTTTTCCTTTTCCTAGATAAGTCTATCCATGTCCCACATCAAATTGTCACATGATTTGAAAGAAACAAGGAGTGCAATTCTCCAGACAAGCTCATACTCTAATAAAAGTTTACCACGGTAATCGATACACAGTGAATCATTACGTCCCTAATTAGAATACTGAAGCAGTCGTACAGTATGTCTTTCCTACAGAACCAAATCCTTTTGTACAATTCCACAGTGAGAGAAATAGAGAAATCAGAAGGAAAGGTAACAGTACTGATGTGCTTTTCTCAAAGTGTAATGTCCGATAGTGATGGAAACATAATTTTGCTATACATATCGCTTCAGCTATTCCTACAATTATCACCCTTTGTTCAGTATTATTTTGTATACCCCACTGGTGTTCTTTAACCCCAGTAATGAGCACATAGTGGTGGTGTAGCGGATCTAGAGAACAGCATATACAATTGTGATTAAACTTACAAAGGACATTCTTCAACACAGATTTGGGGGTTATGTGGAGACTGACTGTCTGTACAGTATGTCTGTATGTATGCATGTCACACAATTTAATATATTTCGAATTGAAGTGCTTGTTCGTTTGGAAGGGCCATTGAATAAAACAGCTGCCTGGTGCAGGTCATGGTATTTTTATTTTTGATGATGCTGTAATCTATGTGTTTTACAGGCTTGTATGTCATTGACTTTTATTTATTTATTTATTTATTTTTTTTTTTTTTAATTTCAGGACTCATTTATAACATTAAAGAAATGGGTTAAAGAGTTAAAGGAGCATGGCCCAGAAGACATTGTAGTTGCCATTGCAGGAAACAAGAGTGATCTTGGTGATATCAGGTCAGTTCTTGGCATATCAGCACTGGCACAGGCAGAAGAAAAAAAAAATAATAATCAACACGCCTGTGACAGGACGGCAAAGGGTTATTGAGACACGGAGACAGTAACTGTGCTTTTAAGCTCTGGGGAGCACATTTATTAAACAAAATTAAATCAAAACACTGCTTACAGAACAAATTAAAATGGGTAAACAAAAACAAGCCGCAAACACATATAGCAGCGTTTGTCTCACTCCATGTGACAGCAAAAACCTCCCCCCTTTTTATATCATGTGGCTGTTCCCAATTAGCAACAATGATCTAATTTGGGAACAGCCACATGATCAAATATTTGTCAGGGATGGGAATTAACCCCATCCCTGCCAACCACCACACACAAACACTATTTACAAGCAGGGCCCTGTCCTGCCTAAGCACTCTACAAAGAACTTGAGAAATAAACACATATTTGGCCCATATTCACAAAGCATTTACCAGAGTACTCACCTTTCCTATCGAATACCCAAAATAAAGAATAAAGAATACACAGTAGACAAGTGTAAGCCGCTAAAGTTTAAGTTCAGTCTTCAGGAGTTCACCATGTGTACAAACAATGTCCAAGACAAGATTTCCTTGTTCAAGTAACTTGGTTTATTCAATAACCTGTAAATAATTCATAACAAGGAACAAACCTGGTAGTAGTTTTAATGTCTGGTCAGTGCAAATGTTGACACTACTTCATCCATTCACAGCCATTGCGGTTTTCTGCTAAGCATTTAGTAAGTCTTTAAATTCAACATAAAGCTAAATTGGCATTCTGATTTCAATGTTAAAGTTAGACTTTCTTTTCAACACTTGCTATATCAATTTGTTTACATATTTAAAGTTAGCTGGTGTTTGCTTCTACTAGTAGCTAATATAAGTATTTTTCTTGTATTAGAATGTGTAATATGCTATTCGAATAGTTTTTATTTTCGTGTAATCGTGTATTCGACTACACTGATCCATCCCTATTTGTGATTATGACATATGTTTAGCTAAAACTAAATACAGTTGATTGTCAATTCAATTTATCAAAACGATGGCAGGGAATGATAACTCATAGCATAGAACAGTCTTTATTGAAAAGACTTGTTGGATAATGAATGGCTTGTGACATACAGTGAAATAAATGTGTAATGAAGTGCCTACCCTCATGTAACACGATACTCTACACACGTATGTGTAGTGAACCAGGATCCTCATGGAATACAGTATAGTGAGCAGGCGCTCAGTCTGGACCCCAGACTTACTGGATTGAGTATGGGTATGTGAACCTGGTAGCATGCAAGCTGCCACCACCTTTAATACCCAGAGAGGTCTGGTAAGCTGTACTAAAAGCAGGTTGGTCAGAGTGAGGCAGAAGGAATAAGGGACTCCAGAGAGCAGTATTAAATTATAAAACAAGTCTTATTTGAGAAAAACACACACACACACACACACACACACACACACACACACACACACATATTCATGCACAGCCAGTGGGGGGCGTATGAGGGACAGCCCGGTTGCCCCAGAAACACTCGGTCCAGACCAACAGCGTCTCCCACCCAAATGTGCGCAATAAAGTAGAGTAACTCAAAAGAACATAATTAAATAAATCAATTAATAAAAGAAGAATACAAACAAAATACTTAATATGCCAAACAGGGAAATTCAAAATCAATACAAAATCCCTCTATATAAAATAAAACACCCAAACATAAAACAGGCAAGGGCCACAATAAGTCTGTGCCAAGTCCCTCCAGCAGAAATCAGGAGCCGCCCACACACGCCTCCAACCAACCAAATAAATAAGCCCTCCCACTTTATTAACTAACCCCGTTTTCCTATCCAGTCATTCACTCTGACACACACATTAAAACATATAACAATTAGTCAGTTAACAGCAATTACAAATAGACACTTCAAAAAAACCAACACAGTATCACTAATCTCTGTTAAATGTAGTTAAGCTCTTAATTAATATCAAGATATATAACACAGTTGATAGCGAGGTATAAAATAGTAAAAAAAAAAAATTCCTGTACTAGTAGTACTCTAATATAATGTAAAAGCCTATATATAAGGGAAATATAAGGGAAATGCCTGTTTCTCTAGCCCAGGTAAATCAAATTTAGAAACAAAGTCACCGACCGTCAGACACAGCCACAGCAGCCTTTATCCAGCTTTCAGATACAGCAACCCCACGCCACTGTGGAAGTAGAACACTGTAAAACCAGCTCGGCACTGTCTCGGTCACCAAGCAGAACAAGCACAGTCTTCTCTCTGCCAATCCACAGCACACACCCAGCAGGTAACAGTGCTCTCCTCTCCACTTCTCTCTCTTGTATGCACAAAAGAAGCTCATTTAAATAGCCCTCTCGTGACAATTAACGCAACATATCAGGTGTGTTTAAGTCTCGAACAAAGTAAGGGTGGTTGTCAATACGTAACTAACTAAAATCCCTCAATGTCTACACATAGAACACGCTTTATTTATTATTAATGTTCTAATTTATATATATATATAATATAAAGTGCCTTAGAATGTCTTCAACTTTTTTCACATTTTGTTGTGTCAGTGCCTCAGAGTTTCATGAGTATTTTTTTCCACTTATCTACACACCATACTCCACACTGTTAAGGGAAAAAAGTTTTTATTGAGAAAAAAATTATATATTAAAAATACAAAACTGAAAGATCATAATTGGATAAGTCTCCACCCCCCTGAGTTAATACTTGGTGGAAGCACCTTTGGCAGCAATTACAGCTGTGAGTCTGTTGGGATAGGTGTCTACCAACTTTGCACACCTAGATTTGACAATATTTGACCATTCTTCTTTACAACACTGTTCAAGCTCTGTCAAGTTCCTTGGTTAGCGTTGATGGACAGCAATCTTCAAGTCATGCCACAAACTTTCGATTGGATTTAGGTTGGGCTCTGACTGGGCCACTCAAGGACATTTACCTTTTTGTTCCTTAGCCACTCCAGTGTAGCTTTGGCTGTGTGCTTTAGGTTGTTGTCATGCTGAAAGGTGAACTTCCGCCCCAGTTTCAGCTTTCTTGCAGAGGGCAGCAGGTTTTCCTCAAGGACTTCTCTGTACTTTGCTCCATTCATTTTCCCTTCTATCCTGGCAAGTGCCCCAGTCCCTGCTGATGAGAAACATATATGCACATACAAAACTGTAAAAACAAAAGTAGTTTTAAATTTAAAACGAAAGTAACATTTATCTTGCGCGTGTCACATGTAGCACAGAATCCAGGTTGAGCTGCTGCAGCCTGCAGCTTTGCAGTTTTCTGATCGAAATGTTTCTGCTGAAGCACTGTGGCTTGCTTCAAGATGAAATCTCTCCTACCTTGTACAAAACAAAGGAATTGATGGCTGCCAGGTCGAGTAGAGATAACAACAGGTTTGTATGTATAAAAAAATGAATATTGTAGGTTATATTCAAAAAATAAAAACATGTATTGTAAAAAGCGGTTCTAGTGTTAATGAAATGTAACTTTTAGATGTTCCACAAACACACACACACACAAATACAAATTCTAATTAGTAAAACTTGTAGAAATTGTATTTTATATAATTCATTGTATGTGTCTTGGAAAGGTAACCGGACAAACAAGTAGCTAATGCATGGCGTAATTCAGAATGTGCGTGACAACACATGAATTAATTTCTCTTGTTAAATGTTTTTATCTTCATGGCAACGCATGAAGCTCTCCTCATGATATTCAGAGTCGTTCTTTTCCTACTTATTAAGCAGACACAGACATTGAAATATCCCCTCCAGTAAATGACTATGAATTGAGTAATCTGCATTGGTATGGCCGAACTGCATAGCAACGCATTTACTGAAAAGTAAGGCAAACAGGTTGTGAGGAAAACTGTCATGACTTGTGCATGTAAACACCACCAATCAGAAGAGTTTATTAATTAAAGTTTAAGATATTTATTTTCACTGTTATTAATTTTCATTGAGAATCAAAGGGTCGTCAGTGAAAAATTGCAGTTTTATGGAAATCTGTTAGTCAGCTCCTAGATGGGAAGCAGGCCTTAGCTATGCAAATATTTTTCAATCTTTAACCATATGATGAACTTTTTAAACATGAAATTGCAGATTGGCTATTGTGAACTATAAAGGCCTAAAATAAAATCACTATTGAATTGTTTGATTTCTAAGAATTTTTAGACTTGAGACTCACTGTTTGTTTGATATTCCATTGGCAACTAAATGGGCTGGGTCTTTCTTTTTCATTTCTGAGACCCTGAGATTAAATATCTGTATATAGATATATTTGTGCACATTGACTCACTAATTTGCTTCAGATCAATGCCTGCCCCTATGATACATGGTGCAGACACAAGTCATATTTTAATGAAGTCCTATGTGTGTGTTACATATCTAATGTTTTTTTCACTTACAGAGAGGTTCCTGTAAAAGAAGCTAAGGAATACGCTGAGTCAATAGCAGCTGTTTTTGTAGAAACCAGTGCTAGGAATGCTGTTAATGTTGAGGAACTCTTTCAAAAAATCAGTAAGTAATTTTAATTTTCAAAAACATTTTTGCACATTCAGATCACCCACACTATTTTGCATATGTACAGTGCCTATAGAAAGTCTAACATTTTGTTGTGTCAGTGCCTCAGAGTTTCATGCATTTAAATACATTTTCCCTTCTATCCTGACAAGTGCCCCAATCCCTGCCGATGAGAAAGATCCCCATAACATGATGCTGCCACCACCATGCTTCACAGTAGGGATGGTGTTCTTTGGGTGATGCGCTGTGCTGGGTTTGCGCCAAACATAACGCTTTGCACTACCCAGCAGAGGGAACCTACATGAACTGCTGAATTTGTCCTGAAATCATGTGAATCACTACAATTTAACACAGGTGGAGGCCACTTAATGGTGTGGTATTTTGACACTTATCCAACCAAGCTATTTCAGTTTTTATTTTTAATTAATTTTCTACAAATTTCTAGAATACTTTTTTCACTTGAAAGTTGTGGGGTAGGTTGTGTAGATAAATGAAAAAAAAATCTTAATGCATTTTAATTCCAGGCTATAAGGCAACAAAAGGTGAACATTTTGAAAGGGGGTGTAGACTTTCAATAGGCACTGTATATAGTCAAAATAAACTGGGCGATTGTAATCATATAATTGTGTATTTCAGGTTGGCTGATCCCACCACTGGATCCTCAAGAACTAGAAAATAGTGAAACTTTTAAACTGACAAGACAGCCAGCATCACCTAGCAAACGCTGCTGCTAACAGGAGAAAAACACATCGGAACAACCTAGATGTCTGACATAATTTCAATCAGACATACTGGAAAATGAGATCATTGGCTTCACTCCGCAAGAGAAGGCACACATTTGTTCTTTCAAAGAACATATATCCCAAAAGTAAAATAAATAAATAAAATAAATACAAAATTCCGAAACAATATATATTTTTTGGCATATCCCCGGTTTTACGTTACTGTCTGAGATCAGGTATATATTCTTCCCTTGATGTCTACTAAAGTATACATTTTTTCACCTACAACCGAGGTGATTTTAGCTTATGTGGATGTCAGGGATGTAATGCTACAGACAGTTGTCAAACTGAAGCTGGCTTTTATTGGAATGGAGTTAGCTGGAGTTAGTTCAGTGCGTCTTTGCCCCCTAACCAATAAATGTTTTGCACCTTAAGCAGACATTTCAACAGGATACCAGTGTTGTAGTTCCATGTGTTTTCATTACTGTAGATTATTATTTTAATTTTGCCTGTCAGCACCTATTTAATCTTTTCTTGTATTACTTCTAATTGTTTATGTACAATTTTATAGAGCAAAAATAAAGTGCCCTTAATAGATAAAGTCATAAATACATTTAAAAAAAGTGTTTTTGGACATGCAAATTCTGTTGGTGATAGCCTTTGAAATGTAGAATGCTAATTAAAATAATAAAAAACGCCACATGATTTCATTTATAGAAATAAAATAATAGAGCAGGGACTTAAACAGAGGTTTGTTCCAAATGAAAACCAAAAAAATACCCCACAGAATAAAGAGTGTACGTAGACTTCATTATGCGAGATTAAGCTGTGAAAATGTGCCTGGAGGTGTTGTGTGAGCACTACAGTCGAGTGTTGCAGATTAAATATCATAAGGTAAATATATAAGAATTGTTGTGATGCAGTGAAATAAGAGTGCTCTGAGAGGCTATGCCATTGCAGGCCAGATCTACATAACAGTCATCAACAATACCTGCCAATGTGTTTTGTTTGAGAATTATGGAGGAGTAATTTAGTTTTCCGAGTTAAAATTAAACATCCTGATTCTGTATTTGATGGCAGTGGAGCACTGACTGGGAGCATTATCTATGAATTAGATCCATATTAAAGTCGTCTATAGCACTGCACTCAATGTAGAAAAATATACCATATATTGAAAAGCATTTTAACAGAATATGATTTTGACATTGTTCCTAAAATGATCTGTACATGTACCACTTACCTATTTGAAATGTGGCTGATTTAGTATAATCTAATGATCTGTTAACAGACAATCTGAAAGAATTGGTGGTTAGAAACCGAATTGTGATTCAGCCATGCTAATAAGGTATGCATTTAAAAAAAAAAAAAAAAAAAAGAACAGTTTACAACAGCAATAAGGCATTTCTGGACAGATGTAACCATGCTTTCTCTGGGCAGTGCCATTCATTTAGTTATGGTGTTGGCAACTGGCTACTTACCTATTTTGTGTCTTTGTGTTTAAGGACAAAGTGCCTTACGATGTGGTGGAGTGTGTACATACATCCGTACTCCTGGCACACTTGTTTTGTCACATAGGTTTTGCATAGGTCCAATTATAACGAAACCTGCCAAGGGGATTCATTAGCACATGTTACTGACTGTATCAGGGAGTATATGGACACTGTCTGTCAGTCTGACTGACCAGCTGACTGTATGTTACCCTGACATTTTTACATGTGCATGCAGTGGATACAGATCATGGTCTGGTTCTTCTGATTGCTCTAACTTTTAACTTATATATAAGATGAATATCACTGGCATGCTTATTTACTATTACTATCTCTAGTTGACTTATATGACAATGAGAATGCTCCTTTTATAGTCCAATAAGCAGAAATCAAATGGCATTACATATTATTTATTTGTCTGTGACAGTGTAATATTGTAATCTTGTACAATCTTTTACAACTCTTTTTTTTAAAATTTGAAATGGGACATCAGTACACCATCACAGAAGATAATTAACGTAGAAAGACCCCAATATAACCCTAAAATCAATGCTCATTCAAATGTCTTATATAGCGATTTAGTGTTACGCATATTAAACACATGGACCTCTATTAAGAGGCATGGTTCTGGAATAGTAGATTGTGCTTAGTCTTGTACAGCTAAAACACAATGGGTTAAATTTGCCATAGTGTTATAAAATAATTAAATGGCTTGGTTTGGGTGCTTTTGTTCTGTGTTGCTGTATTGCTCTACTGACCTGTAGAAGTTGCTACTCAATGTTGACAGGTGTTGAGAGAGTATCTTAGAATAACATGAAGAAGGCAATTAATACCCATATGAAGGCTTTCTCTTGGAACCAAACCCCTCATGCATTGCCCCCAGCCTAAGTATTGTTTAAACCACTGTACAATATTTAATGCCTTATCTCCTTACTGAAACAGGGCACAATGCGTTCTGTTAAGTGGGCTGGTTCTACAAAACAGAATGTGCTTGTGCCAAATTAATGTACCTTAATGTCAATATTAATTCACTGTTTACCTAAATATATTCACTATGCAAATCTTCCTAAGATTTTATCTTAATCTTGTCTTAATAAACTTTGTTAATATTACTTCTGCTTTCTTGTTTCTTGTTTGAGTGTATGCTTCCTTTTAAACATGATAAATGTGTCGAGACATTGGTCCCAATGGTGCCGTATTTAATCACTCCGTAACTCCCTAGTTGCTGTATGCTGTATGTGGAGCACAAAAATACAAGCCAAAACAAATATGTGAGAGGAAGGGCAGCAAAGTCCTGCTGAGTGAGACAATAACACTTTACCAACACTTCCTCCGGCATCCCAGACAAAGTGACCCTGGGATTGAATATACAGGGTCTTCATCTAGATCTTCTCCTCCAAACACGTTCCTGCCTCTCCTCAACAAGAGCCAAGTGTCGCCGCATCAGGAAGTGAACCACAGCAGCCATCCTGAAGCCAATGACAGGTCTCTGCAGGTGTGTGCTTTTATACAGCTCTTAGTTACTTGCTTCTACAATGGTTTGCACCTTGTAAGAAGGAGGGTCAGAAATTGCCCAAGTGCACAGCAAAATCCTTACATCACATTATAATTTTTGCCCCCGCTTAGTATCCAGATACCACCCAATTCCATGCTCTTTTCTTCATTTGAATGCATTTCAATATAATTGTAATGGATTAATGATGGCAAAGTGGAAATTTGATAGCGGTTGCAGAACTCCAGGTGAACCCCATTCTTCACATACGCCGCATTTGTAGTGGACAGTAAAATCACACTTTATATCTACCTCCAAGTATACCTCAAAAACATGTCGCATTAGCATCAATGCTCTCTGTACTCTTAACTCTGCAATTGTGGCCTCTAAATAGGCCGATGTGCTCATTGAGACCCTTATTATTTGTGGGTGTTGAGTAATTTGCATTGTTCTTAAGTTTACATAGGGCCATTGGTGCCTAACCCATGGGGCAGAAGGGGCGTGTACCCCCCCACCACTTTGAATATGGGGGGCAGGGGATGGTCAAACTATATATTTTGCCCCTCCACTTTATTCATTCATTATGTATATATTATACCTTGTTGTGTTTTGTATTGGTTTGTCTTTGAAAGGTTTCAAATAAAATATAAAAATGGAAAAGTATTCAGAGGATGGGCCACATTTATAAACAATCACAGTAAAGTCTCCCTACACAAACATATTGGTTTGACCCAAGATCTGCACTGTGGCTAACAGAAGTGGAAGTGCTGGCAGTGTGGCCGAACTCACAACTGTTATTTTGTTAACCTATGAGCGCGCAATGTGTGCTTGATCTGTACTGCCCGTAATATTGTCATGAATCAGCTGTTTCAACCAATTAACATTGTTGGGTGAGGGCTGGCATTTAGTGTTTTAACCAATTAGCACTAAGCATTGCCATGTGAGGGCGGGTACTTATTGTTTCACCTAACAGCACCAAACATAGCCTCGTTATTGTGAGCTCAGCAATGTCTGATGACAAAACGTGCAAAACATTCTCTAGCATCCAACACTATTTTTAAAACAAAGCCAAGCAAAGACTATTTTAACTGTTAACATCTATATATATAACACATAATATATATATATATATATATATATATATATATATATATATATATATCAATAAGCAAGCTATATTATAACATTTTATACATGTTATTGTGTGTGTTTGTTTAGAACATCCCTTTAATAAGCTGCATGTTGTAATTATACTGTACAGCATTGTGCAGATATTCCACTGGAACTGGTTCTGTCATTTGGTGCTACTGGTGTTTGTATTTAATAAATGCTCAGTTAGTAAATATTCTATATTTTATGTTGAAACATCTGTCCAATGTTGTGGGTTTACTATTTTACAAAAGCAATAATTTGAAAAATAATCAGCCTCAAAAATGAGGTTTACCAGAGCTTCTTAGTATAAAAAATGTTTACCTTGCTTCGCTTGCAATTCTTCTTTACTTTTGCATCCCCACTTTTAAACCCCCACTGGATAGGGCACAGTGCAAAATAATTGCCTGGCCGCAATGCAATTTGAGTTTTGTATTCACAATTATCTGCACTGCGCCAATACTTACATCTACCCCCTAGTGTGAACTTTTTGATTTAAACAGTGAATAAAGTTTAGCACATAGGGGTCTATTATTTAAAATAATCACAATAAAACACATTCTGATAGCAGCTGTGAAAACCAAATTTCAGAAATGAACAATCATTTTATGATAAGCAACTAAAATATTTACAGTTGTTAAATAGCTGTTAATTATTTTGATGGATTGATGGACTAGTAAAACACATCAAAGACTAGTTTTAGTATGTTACAAATAATGATCAGGAGTCAATGTGAACAGGGCCCAGTTCCAACTTCTCTCTTGAAAAATAAAGTAACAATTGATTTTTTAAATAATATTTTTTCTTAGGTAGTTTCTGAAAAAAAAAAAAAAAAATGTTTGGCACCAATGGCGATTTTAGAATGAGTGATGCACCCAGTAAAGGCGCTCTGTGTGAGTGTAGGAAGAGCCCTATAGCCTGGACATCGCTGGTTCAAGTGGACGGGAGTTCCCAGGAGGTGGTGCTCAATTGGCTGAGCGTCACTGGGGGGAGGGCTTTGGTCGGCCAGGGTGTCCTCGGATCACCGTGCACCAGCAACCCCTGTTGTCTGTCCAGACGCCTGCGGGCTTGCCTGGGAGCTGCCTGGGAGCTGCGTTGTCCTCCGACGCTGAAGCTCCTGGGTGGCTGCATGGTGAATCCGCAGTGTGTAAGGAAGCGGGTGGCTGACGGCACATGATTCGGAGGACAGCGTGTGCTCGTCTTTGCCCCTCCCAAGTGAGGACAGGGGTGGTAGCAGTGAACTTAGCCTAAATAATAATTGGGCATTTCAAATTGGGAGAAAATAACAAAAATAATTGTCAACGACTACATATATATATATATATATATATATATATATATATATATATATATATATATATATATAAATAGTCAATTTTTATAAGGCTACAAATTCATTTTTTTCACACAGTTTTACCACACAGTACATAAAGGATGCCTTTGTGAAAAGGGGACATTCTGAATTAGTTTCCGCTGTGCAGCACTGTGGAAGTTTATAGGCCAACACTGTGGTTTCCAACTTAGTGTGCTATGCATGTTTCAGCAGGCTAGCTCAAAAGGTCAGGTAGTCTTGAACGTGGATGTTAGTAGTGGCTAAACAGGACAATTCATGGCAGCATTTTGCAACAAACAAACAACAACTAGTAAACTGAAAACAGTAATGTGGTCATTCTGGCTAAGAAAAAATAGGTAATGGACATGTAGTGAAACCTGATTCACAATCAGCCCTAATAGAAAGAGTTTACTATACTGCCAAACCTGCTTAAGATCACCTCTGATGACGTCACCCTATTGTTTTGTGTTATACAGTATGTTGCACCTCACATGTCCTTTGTATTGTTAGGGAATAGTTCTGTCCTTGCCTGAGCACCCCAGCGTTCCTCTCAATAGAAAAAAAAAGCCTTACTCGGTTTGATTAAAATAATTGCAATACAAAAAATGACAAGGTTGCTCAGCATTTACCATCTAAACTCTGCTTCAGAGTCTGGCTCCTCTCCTTTATCCACAAATGTCAAAAGTTTAAAAAGCATGTAGATAGACTGTTATATCAAAAGTGCAGGAATAAAGCCAAAAAAAAAGTATTTAAAGAAACAACTGTGTGGCAGTGCAGGTGGGCTAGTGGTGGTGCATTAGTCTTGTCAATTTAGACCAAGAGCCTGTGGCAGAGTGTTCCGCCCCTGGGTGTTTAGATGTCAGTGCACGGGATATAAATGGGTTTGTGTAGCACAAGTGATTTAAAATATATAGTCGTATTTAGGCACAGGAATTCCATAATCACTTCATGTGCAGATAAAGTATGTGAGCATGAGACTGCACAAATTAGTTCACGTGCTGGGATTCAAGTGAATAATTAATTGGTAATTGAATCCCGGCACAACAGTATATATAGACGCACGTTTTACTCGCTTGGGGTTGGGTGTTCAGTGTGGAGAGAACAGGAGAGAAAGTTGGGAGTAAGCTTTAATAATTACAATTGCTGGATGTGCTGAATTAGATCAGCACAATACTTGTTTGTATAGTGTTTGTCCATCCTGCTTGTTAGTGTCTGTTCATTTTGTTTGTCTGTCTGTTTTGGCCAATGCGCCGTTTTCTTTTACAAAGTGTTTTTGTCTGTTTAAACTTTTTATTTTACAG
Organism: Polyodon spathula; assembly: GCF_017654505.1. Classification (NCBI taxonomy): domain Eukaryota; kingdom Metazoa; phylum Chordata; class Actinopteri; order Acipenseriformes; family Polyodontidae; genus Polyodon; species Polyodon spathula. The sequence goes on along the minus strand of NC_054537.1, from coordinate 35,016,144 downwards.
TGGGCGCCACAGCGTCTCAGTTTCACCTGCCAGCACTGCCTGTCTGTGTATTCCTTTCTGGCCTGACGTCACCCCTACAGCCAGCCTGTTCACAGGGCCTCATTTACGAAAGGGCAGTAAATTTAGAGTAGTGAGCCTAACGTGTTGTCACAGGCAGTCTTGGCATGTCCCTTTTGTGCTGTAAGAAATGAGATCCTTTTGCATGGAAGGCCTCCGTTGCAAGGGTGTGCGGTTCTTTGATGGAGCCAGATTCAGTTACAATGTGTTTGCCCACTGATGACATACAGGCGAAAAGAGGTTGGACACCAAGTGATATGAAAAATCGTGAGTTTTGGCCAGCGCCTGTATTCTGAATGGATGGGGTACCTCCTAAAATTGTGATCAACATGAAATGTATCAAGGAAACAGTTATCAATCTAGAACTATTGTTTCTGGTAGAGAACCGATTCTGAACAAGGCGGGGTTAGAAGCAATTCTCTGGTAAACTGTGGATGTAACAAGTGCCAGGGCAGATTATCAATGACAAAGAGAAAGCCTGAAGGCATATGGTCCGGTACTGTCGAATTCTATTTGAATATAGTAGCCGAAGGAATATCATTCTTGCACTTGAACGTTGACCCAGATAGGGTGAAAAGGGTTGAATGTGTGGCCTGTGAAAATAATCTCCTGGTAAAGTGGGCTCATTTGGGTAGGCTAGAGTGTAAGGAGGGCATCCCTGCTAAACATGTAAGAGTGTCTTGCAGGTATCAAGTGAAGACTCTGGTCGCTCACACCTGTGAAGTAAAAAAGTGGATGAATGGGCCTGTCGTGGTGTTTGCAAAACCAGTCAGAGCTGAGCCGGGAAGGGGATTTGAATCCTGTTGGAGCAGAGCTGACTTACTGGATATGAACTGGATGCTTTAAGAGGAAATGCTGAAATACATGGCTTAAAAATGATATTATACACCCTTGTATTAGCTTATAGTAATATTGTAAAGATTATGTATTCCTTTTGAATAAATCTGTGTAGCCAGTAGAAAAATATTATTAGTGAACTGTATAAGGTCTGAAAAGAAGAGCTCCTTGTATCAAAAGATCAGGCAAAAGCATATTTTTTAATTAGACTCAGGGCCTCAAACATTCTAATCCAGTGAGAACAGAATGGCAAACTCTATGGAGCAGAGTTAATATGCCAGAAGCAATCGAACTAGGATAGGTCTGTGGTTCTATTACAGTAAGAAAAAGTATTTAAATAAATAGAAGACTGTGAGATTTTAAAATAAGAAACTTAAAATAACAACATTAGGAAATGCATGAGGATGTTAGTCTGTATCAAAGTAAAGCAGTCCTAAGTTTTAATATTTACGGTTGCATTTGCTGCCAAGCAGGTGCCCAGTTAAAATTAATCTCTTGCCTTCTGTGTATACTAACAGAGTAAAATAAAATTACAATTTATAAAAGAGACTGCTGTATTGAAGTTTCTGAATTAGAAATATGTGTTGTAAAATCATTTAAAGTTAAACTGTTACACAAATAAAATAATTATTGTTGAAAGAACATATTAGTTAGAAATAAGAGAGTTCGGTATTAACTGACAATGTTAGAATGTTGTAATAACTGTAATATGTTTTAAAGAATATAAAACCTGTAGAAATACTACTGCAGCAAAGTATGAGTGCATATAAACTCTTGGAAGCCGGTCAGACGTAAACATAGGGCCTCCCCTATCTTTAAATTAATAAAGACTATCGTGTGTGGAAGCCTGTAACCTTTGCAAAAGAAAAAAATATATCAAAAGAAAAAAGGAACCCTTTCTAAACAGAACGATGTTTGAAACTAAAAAGCTATGTTATACCTATTTGATTTTATTTGATTTTATTGTAGCTAAGCATAGAGGTTTCTGATCCAGTAAGAAATAAAATGAAAAAAATAATATGTTTTAAATAAATAGAAACAGAATATTTGAACTAATAAGTGTTTTTGCTTGTATAAGGTTCATTCCACACCAACTCACCAGAAAAGGGGCATTTCGTTGGCTGTCCGTCTCAGATTTTCCTAGAAAAATTTGCCTGGGGGTTTTCTGACATGCTGAGTTGAGAAATGATAGCCTTTTTTTTTTAATTTCCCCTTCGACCTGTGACCTTGCAAAGGCCAACCTAAAAGGGACCTTGACCAGAAAAATCACCCTGGGTGCAATTTAGATGCTACCACCATATGCAGCACCTCATTCTACTCGCCTTGAATAGGGCTTTTCAGAACAAAATACTACCTACTCATTTCTAGCAAATTGCCAGACGAGGGGAAACTGACGAGAATTATTTGAACTTCAGCCTAACCCTTTACCCTGTAGGTCCTAAAATTCAAGTATTGCTGTAAGAACCTTAGGAACCATTCTTCTAAATTCTGTGAAAAACTTTTAGTTAATTTCCCAACATTGGTAATTAAACCCCCTTGAAATTTGTATTTTTGCTATTTGTACCAAGTTTAGACCATAATAACTTGATTGGGTGGACACCAAAAAATAACCCAAAGATATGTTTGAATAGATGCTGATGAGATCTACAAGCATCAAGCAAAATATTATGGTATCTGGGGATTTTTAAAGTTGCATTTCACATGCATTCAAACATTGCTTATGGCCACTTTGGTGAGGCTAAAGTGCCACATAGTTCTATCCAAAATGATTATTTCTTCAACTTTGCATTCTCTGAGGATTGATCTAGAGGACAAAGTAACAGTATGTGTTTCCACTGGCACTAGCTTGGAGCTGAAGGGTTGCATGGGACTTGGGACTTCTTTGTTATGATAACACATTTGAAACTACCAATTTCAAACAGAATTTGTTTACTGTAGAATGCTGCTGTTACAAGCATTGCATGATTAATTAGGGTCATTACGTTTAATATGCCAATCTCATTCACATGAACGTGAAGGGTTTAACACTGATTTTGAACACTTGTCAAGCGTCTGCATTTTTTTTAAAAGACGCGTTTGATTCTACTAGCAGCTAATATAAGTATTTTCTATGTACTCTAATACTTAATATTCAATTGTAATAATTTTTTTAAATATTTGTGTAATCGTGTATTCGACTTCACTGACCAATTCCTAACTGAAAAGAACATTTCCTTAAAGAATGTTATATGTTTAGTGGAGTCACAGGGAACCTGTTGAGAATCTTGAAGAATTTTGTGAACTCATCAAGTTACAAGGCTAAATCTGCCCCTGCTAATCACTAATAGATTGATTGTGTTCACTGTTAAATAAAGACCAAAATCCTACAAGTTATATTCGACTTTGTGTGTGTTTTGTGTGACGGAGAGGGGGCAAGTAGATTTTTAAGAAGGAATAACCCCCCCCCCACACACACACACACTAAATATAACCACAAGGTCACTTAAAAAAAACAATAAAAGAACTGTGTGCACATAACTTATTTAAAAAGTGCAATTTCTAGGCCCTTGAGATTTTGGCAACCACCTAATTCTGTTCCTTCACTGAATGAAAACCACCCATACTGATTTGGTGCCATCTGTTGGTAGAAATAAGGTATCTTAACAAGTAGTGAGAGTACACCATCCCCAGCAAATTTATATCAATACACTGGTCACCAATCAGCCTGGACATCTAACAGACCTGCACTGCTTCACTAGACTGTTTCTGCTTGGCTGTATCAAATGCCTGCAGCATAGTGCTTTCTTTCATTTTGGGTTACAGATGTCATTCCAAATAAACAGACGCAAAATTCCACGTACCATAGAATGTTATTCTATTGCATAATATTCAAATATATTATATTCTAGAATATTCACGAAAATGAAATATTTTCTAAAATATTCTAAATTTGTCCAGGTAAATTTTCACTATTAAGGGCGGTGCTATTTACAGCCTCAATGTTTAGATCATTAAAATACAGGTAAGGAAATAAGACTCATATTACATAGCAGTTTCACCCATGCCAGGTTTTACCACGTGCTTGATTAGCCACAGGTAACAAGGTCAGGTGTGTCATATTAAACACAATGAAAAACCAGGAATAAATCAAACTGTTATGCTTTGGGAGACTTATTTCCAATCCTTAAATAGACCCCACTGTATAACCTTGGGCAAGCCACTTGACCTTCAGATGTAGTGCTGTGTAAAGACATGCAAGATATTTCTGAACAGCTATCTTCTTTTAATGGTCTATGAGAATGAGTTTGTGAAGAAGCCAATGAATACATTGTTACAATCAATTTTCTAATTAATGTTTTTTCTTAACAAGACAGTGTTTCTATTTTGTGTTGCAGCTTCAGAATAAAGACCTCCTCATTGTATAAAGGACCTCCTCCTCAGGGTGATGCAAATGTCATGGTACAAGTGCCAAAGCTTCTTTATTTATTTAAAGTATATTGAATAGATTGTTAATCATTTGCTTCACCTACTAACTCTTACAAAAGGAAGTAGCTCAGCCCTACCTATATAGGATGTTTGAACTGCCACAGGGCTTGTCAACTCTGCTTACCTGTATGAGGAAACTGTTGGGTTGTAACTCTTTGACATTACATTTAACAAACCTACATTTAAGCTACCCTATCTATGCAATAAGTTATAATAATTAGAGATGTGAGCTATTTGAGATTTGGTTCCACAGTAATAACAACAATACTATCTTTAGATAGCACCTTTCATAGTGGACCACCATCACAAAGCACTTTACAGAGGTAGGCTGTGAACTATATGCAGAGACACTTACAATAGGACATTGATTTAACATCTCATCCACAGGATGGAGCACAAGCAGGTTAAGTGACTTGCTCTAGGTCACACAGTGAACCAGTGACCTTGTGGTTACAAGCCTTGGACTTTAACCACTTTACCACACTGCTTCCAGTATATCGTGTTTCCTTGATGGAGGCATTAAAGCAATCAAGGTGTGCTTGTTAGTGTTCATCTACCTCATCAGTGGCTATCCTTCCCAAAATGTGTGGTAAGGCATAGAAAACATTATCTTGTACAGCCCAAAATGCATCTTTAATAATCAATCAATCCTTTATTTATATAGCACCTTTCATACAAAAAATATATCAAAGTGCTGTACTGGACGAAACAGAAGAAAATCACAATACAATTTATGTGTATAAAAATTAAAGAAAAACAGAGTTTAGAATTCAACTTAAAAAGCTAGACAGAAGAAAATCAAATATAATACATTTGTGCAGATATTAAAGAGAAACACAGTTTAAAATTCAGTTTAAAAAAAGCTAATCTAAAAAAGTTTTCAGAGAACTTTTCAGAGTTAAAGTGGTCAACTGATGTAGCACTTCTGATCTGAGGTGGCAGTGCATTCCACCATCTGGGAACTAAAAGCTCTTCCTTCCTTTTTGTGTACACTGGTGGGAGGCACAGAAGGCCTGAAGTAAATATTTTATAAAACAATAACCCACAAAACTGAGAATTCTGTTGTCAATTGCTGCTGGTTTTGTCAGTATCTACCTAATAAAATAATTTGTTACCATTTAAATGATCTGACTTTTTTACCTTTAGTACAATTAATGAATATATTAGCTCTAATATCATTTATTTATCAAAGGCACCACATTGTCCCAACACCCACTCTAGATGTGCGTATGTACCCCGTCCCACTGCAACATATTCATTTAGAATTACAATTACTGTGAAGTAAGCACAAAGCCGTGCCTGTTCATGTTGCAATTGGAATAGTATAGTGGTTCAAGATATGGTTAACCGGTGAGATTTACTTATTTAATCAATAGAGCTGACTGTGGTAACCATCAAAAATGGGTGTCACAACTTATTTACACAACAAAGAAAAACGCACTGTCGGGAACAGACTCGCTTTAGAGAATGAAAATACAGAGGCAATATTGTTCATTTTTTTCCCCAGCGTATAAATCGTTTTTTGAACTAATAAGGAAATAAGGCACAAAAAAAATTTAAAAAACACGACTGTCATCCACAGCAGCATATTTTCTCGGTAACGCGCCCCTACTCCCGCGTTAGTACCCGTGTGCTCGCCCCTGCGCGCCTCCGAGGTTCAGTGACTCAGTGCTGCTCTTGGTTCTCGGCTAGCAGGGACAGTTTGACATTTTCTGCTCCGACACCATCAATACTTCCAACAAAAATGTCCAAATTGGAACAGATCCTCATCCTGGAACCTCCGATCGACCTCAAATTCAAAGGTAAGGACACGCCACTGCAGTCGTTGTGCAAGACATACATTTTCCAGGAACACCTGAAACTGGGAGAAATGCACACCCCCTCCGGTTACTGCTGGTAAACTGCCATCGCCATTTTGAGAAAAATAGCCAGAGTCTGCAGGCCGCAGCTATGCACCGGACTCCAGTAAGGGAGGAAGCCCATCTGTTATGCAGGACGGATAATTCAGCGTCAAGGATGAAATGGAGGGTGCGTGTGTGACTGGGGAACGCGCGTCGTGGTTGTGTGGAGTGTATGGCCGGGTAGCTTTGGTCTGAACCGGCACATATATGGTCGAAACTAGTCTTCCCTGTCTTCATTTCATGGATTCAAACTACGTTGACCGGTGACTATCAGAGGACCGTTTACCGGTACTGAACAGTATATTTTTAAATATTGACGTGTTACGATTGTGTGGTTTGCAGCAGATTTCTGTATAACATAATGTCGTTGGCAAGTAAATATACTGGTAATGTGATTGTATAGAATACAAGAAATACGGTACCGGTAATTGGTGTGATTTGTAAATGTGACCTTTTTTATTCTGAAAATATTATTTAATTTTATTATACATATATATTTTGGAGATAATTATTGAATTTAAAACGGGAGATTGGAACACGTTAAGAAATTAATATTATTGATGCTATGTTCAATTTAATAGGGTACACTGATTTAAAGCGACGATGACATGCATGAAGTAAGTTACAAAAGTGTGCATTTATGCGATTAGCGAGTAGTGTACATTCCAAATCAACGCAGGGTGTGTGATGAATAGATTAAAAAAAAAAACTTGGACGCAAAAATAATAATTTAAAAACCAAACCAAACCGTGGCAAACCTAACGTGTTTGCACCATGGTATTGATGTGGGTAGTAACTAATTTCTTTTTTTTTTTTTTTTTTTTTTTTTTTAATTGTGGGCCATGTTTTTTTCCATAGACAAATGGACACACCCCAGGATCCCTATTGCATAATATAAGTTTGAAAGTATTTGTGATTTAAAAAAATGGCTGCAACTGTTCAAGAATATGGTAAAGTAATTCCTGGACTGGTTCAGGTGCAAACACAAATGTGCATGCCCTTGGTTGTAGATACAGTATGTGCACAAACCAGAGGCTGGCCTTGCTTTCCCTACCCTGTTTTACCCACAGTGATTCTGCTGTGATAGGAGCAGTCACCCTATGTGGTAAATATGTGCCTTAATAAAACAATGATGCAACTTATCAGCAAATGTATCTTTTGACCAGGATTGCCCAGAAAGTACACAGCATTGTCACTTCTGCTTTACTCACAGTGAGCTTGCAGTACATAATTAAGCATGCTATATCCGATGAACGTTTTTAAGGTGGCTTTTTTGGCATTTTTACATTCATTCTCTTATTTAGTAGGGTGTTGAGGGGCATCGCGTTGGTAACAAGCTAAATGCTGTGACATTTTTTCTTACAGAAAGTGGCATTTTTAAAGAATGATAGATCTTGAAAACACACAGACTAATCCTTTTTTCATACAACTGTAGATATATTGCATTTAAGGCAGTTGTCAAGCAAACAATAGATGTAATTCAGTATCTCACGGGGTGCACCTGTTGGGTGTTTTAGTTGCTGTCCAGCACTCCAGTCCTCAGAGTGTGGATGGAAATGTGTCTAGTTTTCAGCATTTCCAATTTAGCTGTAAATGGATACCTGCTGTCTACCAGAGGAAGCCAACATGTTAAATAATCTTTGTTTTCACAAATGCCACAAAAAAACCAAAATATCTAATGCTAGCTTTCTATTTGTTGGTATTGAAAAGTCCAATAACTTGTATAGTTTTTATAAATTAATATAAATTGGTGTTGCTGTTATTTAACCCACTGTATTTAGATAATAAATCTGTTATGCGAGACATTTGTGTATTTTGGGCGCTGTTCTAAATCTGCAATTTTCTACTTTTGACCTACTTATGAGTGTAAAAAACCAAACCAAAAAAAAAAACAACTGACTTATCAAAACTAAAGACTGGACTCCTAGATCACACATCCCAAGATTTCCACGCATTCAGTTGTATTTTGTTGTATGCTTGTATGTCAGCAGTTAAGAATCCATGTTTTGAAAAATAATTTAGGTACTGGCAGGCAACATTTGAACATTAGAAAGTCAACCTTATTATTTTAGATGATGCAGTTGCTTGTCTTTCTAGTTTCTCAGCCATTGTCGTGCAAGACGTAATATCTTGGTTTGTCCCAGGGGTAGTGACCAGCAGTGGAAAAACAATGTAATGTTACACTAAACGATCACAAACTCTCGATGTTAGCTGTTTTATCATGTGCGTTACACACATGCTGCCAATACCAGAAAATGATCCTCTCGGACACCTGATGCTTTCATTGCTCATTTGCTGCAACCTTAACCATGTGATGTTTGATGGAGGTTTTTGATAGAGCACTTGTTCAAGACGATAAATAAGTTATGAAATATCATGCTCGTGCTGCAAGTCTCAAGTCCAGCAAAATGTGTAAACTTGCCTTCAGGATACAGTAAGCTTGCTCTATTCAGACTTGTCATGTCAAACTTTAAGGTGTAACTTGCTTTTGTTTTCTTTCAAATGTATTACATTTTTTGAATTTGCCATGTGATTTCCAGTAATGACACCTCCCACAAGTCTTTAGCACAAACCATTTTTGAGTAAAAGGTTGGTTAACGTTAAGAGGGAAAGGGAGGGCAGGGGGTGTTGGGGGTACCCATCAATCACATTTTGACCTCTCTAACTTTTGACCCCTTTAAGTCTAAAAATTAACTTGATCTTGTTTGCTTAACAACTCCAAGAACCAAGTTTGGTGTGAATTGGAGATGATCGGGTGTAACCTGTTGGGTGATTTCTGTCGTGGAATGACATACTGTACCTCCTTAAATTTTCTGTACATGTTATGAAAATGCCCTTTTTATGTTATGGAAAGCTCCTCTTACCTGTATAGAATAAATGATTATTAGAAGAAAAATATAAGTTATCACGACATTAGAAACTTTCAAGAGTGCTACAGAAACAGATTAGGTCTATTTAATTTTTTGGATTGAGCTCTTCACCGCATTCAAATGGTGACACCCAGGTGAGAGTAAGTGGTGTTAATTGGGTTAATTTTCCATTTTAATTTAAACTGTTCAAGAAGCAACTGTTTTAATTTGTTGATCATTGCTTTCCGAGGCTATGAAAACTGACAGAGTTGGGGAGTTTGTGAATAAGACAGGATTCATACCTATACAGTAGATACCACCTTTTCTTGTCGCATCTCTTAACTTAAGATGTCTGAAACAAAGTTAAAAAGAAACCTGCAGCCCACCTTTGATTTACTGTGGATGCTGAACAAACTTTTGAGTTTCAGTTGTTATACTATTATATTAAAATAACATCATTTGTTAAAATAGCAAATCGCTGACTTGATTGTACAATATGTGCCTCTAAAAAGACCATTGCGCACCATTGGAAGGCACTGATTGAGCAGCTGCCCCAGTGCATGTAGGAGTCATTTGAAAACGTAAAGTTTGATTTACAACATATCAATATAATCACTAAATTTATGAAAGCCCCAGTGATCCAAACTGCCCCAACAAGTCACTGGAGGAATAGCCTGTTTAATGAAGTGTCAGAAGAATCCGCCAGCTTTCTATCTTTATCCACAAACCTGGTCTAGATCCAACCAATATAAGCAATAAAAATACTCGTAGGCCATTAGGAAAAAATAAAATCGGTAATATAGAATGGTAAAAAAGACAAACAGTTTTGTACAGATTTTATAGAAAATCTCATAGGCAACGTTGTTATAATGGGCTGTATTCATTTTAGAATGCTTATGAGGAAGGATACTTAAATGATAATCTAAATAAATCGTTCAAATAGAAATTTATAATTATGCTGTAGAATTTGTCATATTACTTGATAGGTCTTCCATGGTTACATAACCTGTTTCATTTTGCGATCATTTTTTATATATTTTTAATACTACAGTGTTTTCACGGAATAGAGCACCTGTCAAATTCTATTTTTTTTTTAATTATTATTATTTTTTTTAATTTAATTTGTTTTCACAGATGTCGTTTTATTACAGATACACTAACAAAACAACTTGAATAGATGTATATCATATTTATTAAACGTTATCTGCTTTATTTTAAACATTTTGACAAACAGACCTCGCACAGAAAAATAATTTAGCTAACATAATTTCTCACGGTAACGTACAGTCCCCCACTTTTAACTGCCTATTTACAGTAAATACTGCCCATGCCCTCTATAAAAATACATTGATACAATTAAATATATATTTACACTGCCCTACTATTGTGGGACACTTGTAATAATTGCACATTTTGCTTTTAAAAATAAAACTAACACAGGATCTGTATCTCAATCCCATTGCACTGAAGCAGTACACAACACGCTTGGGGTTTCTAAGTATTTAAACACTAAGCAAAGTAGTTTCATTCATTCAAATCCATTCAAAACCAAAACCGCATTTGCTCCAGTGCAAAGTTGGCATCCCTTGAAATAAAACAAAGAATTAGCATACTAATACAAAATACAGACAAACCTGTTTTATACCACCTCTCTTTATATCAAAGCCCGTTTTCTCACGATTTTTTAAAAACCACTCGCCATGCACCGTAGGTTCTTTGAGAAATTATCTCTCAGTACCATCTCACAAACCTGCTTGTAGTCACATTTTGTGCAGCCTGTCAAATGCTGTGTGGCCGGGCTTTACTAAGTAACCACAGGATATAATTAATTTCCAAAGCAACTAACACCCAATAATCATCTTGGCTGATAAACTGACATTTTGTGCAGCCTGTCAAATGCTGCGTGGGCGGTCTTAAAAGGATACAGCTCAGTTACAAAACACCAGCGTCACCAAATTAAGTCAGTCTTATACAAATGCACACAAAGAAACGCCAAGTATTGATGGCTGTTATCGGTTGACAATTCATGCCTTTTTTAGATAATGATACAAAAGGTTTTGTTCCGGTTAATGATACAAAACGTATGGCCTGTAGTAAACCTATATGCCTTTGTTTAAATGTAAAGACTGCTCTTTACTTCACTGTTTTCTTTCTTTTTTCTCGCACTCGTAATGTGCTGTCATAGGCAAACACGAAACTCGGTTTATATCATGACTTGCTTTATATCACAAATCATGCCTGCACCGCAATCATGATATAAAGGGGATTCTCCTGTACAAACAAACAAGCCATATTTTCCCCAAAGGGAATAAATGGTGTAATTACGTTTTACGACGGTATCTTTTGACTCCCATTGCAGCTGACAGTTGCAAAATTTGCACATCATTATTTTGTCCGCGTCCGCTGCATACATCCCCTCATGCTCAAATTCTGTGCAGTGTTGTTTAATTGTTATGCTCAGTTTAGGCATTTTAAAAACAAACGTCTCCTCTTCCGTCACAATTTTGAATTCCCAAACTATTTGCGCCAAATTATACACCTGCGCATGTGCTAGTCGGAGCTTCTTTTTCCTTTCAGAACATGTCTGTGGTAATGGCTGAGCCTTGACAAGTACTATTACAAGTGTTTATTAAGTATTTTTTGTATAAACCGCCCAATTTAAATATGTAATTCTATGTTTGCTTTATAGTGATTTATTTATTTTTGTATTTGCATTTAGTTGTTACATTTCATATTTGCGAAAAACACAGGGCTGTACTAATGAGGGACTGTTTTTAACTGATAATTTGAAGTATGCAAAAGCATATGGTTTGGATTTATACAAGTTGGATTTCTTGGTATAGATTTATTTTAAACCATTTAGATTCTTGGAAATCCTAGTTTTTAAATTGTAGGGTTTTGTTTGTTTTTCATCAATTGCAGTGCTGTATTACCTTATTATTCAGCCTTGGAAGGACTCCTCTGCAATTAAGCCAATGACATATGGAGCATGATGAAAACATATTAGGCAGTTAATTTGATTCAACACAGACTGCATTTTCAACTGAGCTGAGATAGAGAAGGTATGTCAGTACTAGTGCTAACTGCTGCTTTTAAATTGCTCTGTGGGTCTCTGCCCACTAAGAGCACTTGCTAAAACCTGGTTCACATGGTCCTGCATGTTGATATAGCAGGATGGTGCAGGCAGTGCTTAAGAGCAGCTGTACTGAATTATTTTCATATCTGCATCCAGTATCTGAATTTAGTTGTTTGAAACAATAAGTTAATAGTTAGATTACTGTAGAGTTATAGAAGTGCATCTGGGGATCGATTACAAACAGCATAAGACCAGTGGTTCCCCTACCATTCTACAGGCCCAGCGGCCCGCCGGGTCAGAAAAGGCAGCTGCCGGACCTACAAAATTGGGGAAAAAAAAATTCATAATTTTGCGTGTGAAGCTAGTTTTCAGGTTTGTTTTTTTTAGCAGAACGGTCTCTGCAAGGCTCCTGCACTGCCTCGGCTCCCCACAAGCCCGACTGGGACGGTTGCATTTAACTAGTATATATATGTATATATATATATATATGAGCGCACATGGCTTCTGTTTCGTGAATCCAAGAAAATGCACCAGTGTGTTAAAAAGCTGAAAATGAATTTACAAACCATTTTTTTAAAATATGACTACAAACTAATCCTAAGTTTCCTGCCATACGTCGTGTTTGTTATAGTCAGACTCTGAGACTGCGTACGGAAGTGCTGTGCTGGTGGTACTCGTTCCTGCAAATCTTAACAAATCAGGTTTTGTACACTAAGCAACTAATAAGCCAAAAGGAAAGCGCTGAAAACAATAAATCATAAATAAAGTAATTATGGAGAAAAAAATGAAGACCACCATTAAGAGTGGAGGCTTCATCTGGCTTCATTATGACTGTGGGGAAAAAAAAGTAACGTTCTGCCTTGTTTGGCGTCAGTATCCCAGACTTGCAGATAAAGCAGCAGCTTTATTTGTTGTGAATTCAACATTTCGTTTACATCATATCCAGTCTCACAGTAAGATGTCCTGATGGATACCCAGATAAGCGATCGAATTGTTTAACGTTTTTTTGATTTGGGATCCAATGTGTTCAGGTAAAAAATGCCATTCACAATTTTTCCAGGACTTGTTATTATCACTCGGCGAGATTGGCACTGACTTGAGAGAGGCTACGCAAGCGACAACGCTCTGAGAAGGATTGTTATTATTTTGTATTATGAATATTGTTTTGATAGTATTTATTAGGATTAGGGATGGGAATTTCGAGTAGTTTCCTACTTGAATACACAGGGTGCAACATTTTTGTGTATTCGATTTCCCAAACTCTGGTCCCTTATGCTTCCAGGAATAAAAGGCAAATGCGTGTGTACAAGCAGACAGTATAACAGTGTACGCTGGTAAAGTTTAGCCGGGTTCACAAAATGTTCAGACAATGTCCAAGACGAGATTCTTCGTCAATATCCTATTTCCTTAGGCACAAGTTTTTCCTTTTGTTTACTGAATTAAAATACAGATCTCAATGAGCAGCAACGTCACAGCGTGTATCTCTTCCAATTAAAGCAACAGTAGCATAATATTGCTCAAACCACCAAATAATTTTTCCTGTAGTGTATTCAGAATAACATAACAGCTATTGTATAGCAACCTAAGTATTTTACATCTGTTTAATTCTAACAAATAATATTTATAACAATCTTAGTGTAAATATTGTAACCTGGCCAAAACAATAGAAAATACATTCCAACATTACAATAGTTTAACATTACTATTTACAACTATCCATCAAGTGCTGACATCAGATGAATCTAAGTCGAGTTACTTTGTTTATTCAATAACCTGTAAATAATTCAAAACAAGAATACCTGGTTGTACTTTTAATGGTCAGTGCAAATGTCCACGTTACTCCATCCATTCACAGGAGGTCAGCAGCAGATGTTTTACATTGAACTGCAGTCCAGAGTTAAAGAACTCCTTTCCAACTCCAAGTATCTTGCCTTTTTTTAGTCACTGCATTGTTCTGCTTAACATTTAGTATGTCTTTATATTCATCATAACGTTTAATTACCGTTCTAATTTCAATGTTACTCAGGTTTGAATTACTTCTTTTAGTACTTGCTATATACATTTATTTTATTTTATTTTACTTTATTTTATTTCAGTTCACACATTCAAAGTTTGCCAGTGCCATGCTGCCGGAAGCTGTTTCACGACTGGCTAGCAACAGCGGCAGAAGCTGCTGTGTACAGTCATTACAGAGGAACTCATGCAGGGATCTGTTAACATTAGCTAAAAACAAGGCACTAAAATTGGCAACATTTTCAAACAGAATATGATTACTGTAGAATGTTGCTATTACAAGCATTGTATAATTAATTAGGGTCCTTACTTTTAATATGCAAATAACGGGTTTGACTGACATAACACATGTTAAGCGTCAGCATTAAAATAAGTTGCATTGGCTTCTACTAGTATATGTATAAGATTTTTTTTTTTTGTGTACTCGAATATGCAATATGCTATTTGAATAGTTTTTTTTTTTCGTATATTGTGTATTTGACTACACTGACCCATCCCTAATTAGGATTATTATAGTTCAGTTTTAGCGTTGCTGTGACCATATGGTAACAGCTTGGTTGCCGGTTTGCTTCTGAAAAAATGAATGTCAAATGTGTGCATGTTAAATGGCTGAAGTGACATATATTGAAAGGCTTCGTTTAGCCACATTCTTTTGAGACGCGGGCTCTCTTTGGTTACCCTACAGTTAGAAACATACTGAAAATAAAAACCATCATGAAAAAATATATAGGCTAAATGTACTGGGCCAGATAAACTTGCATCTGGGCCAGTAAAAACACTAGCTCAGTAGCCCAAGGGGCCAGTAGTTAAAAATCTAAATGTAGAGCTCTGAAATGGGTAAAGGACCCCAGGTACAACCCCTGGCTGTACAAGACTGGCCATGGAATCGTTACAGCCTTTAAAAAATAAATAGGTTGATTTTATTTGTAACTCTAAAGGAAATGCTTTGTGTAAATAACGATTATACCATGTGAATAGGGTAAGTAACCAGTGAAGAAGTATAATGCTGTTAATCCACGTGGGAGAGTATTTTCACTTATTTTGACACTTGCTCCAATTATCAATTTTCAGTTCGCTAACATGAATTAAGATTTGTGTGTTGAAGTGTCAATGTAAGGCAAATCAAACTTGTTAAATATCAAAGAAGTGAGTGTTTGTTTCAAACACAGCCTGGAGGTTTACTGACTTATGTTGTAACTTTTGGAATGTTCTGCAAATTTTGCAGACCGCACAGAAAGCCAGTCAGAAATAACAGCAAACTTACCCCCCCACCCCCCACACCCCACACCCCCCAACAGGCCTATGTTGTTTTTTAGGGGAAACATTGATAAGACAAATGTAAAACTTATGAGTAGCCTATAGCTGAGTGGCTTTTACTAACAAGGGCCCAGACATTTAGACCTATCTTGTATCTGTTTGATTTGTTGAAGGGGTACTGTTTGATTTTTTTTAAATGAAATCCACAAGGTTATGTTTAGGTCTAGTCTGAATAACATATGAATAAGCACAGGCAACTTTGTGCAGTTGACAAATGTTTTGACAGGGCATCTTTTTTCAATACCTGATTAAACACAATAACAATTTATTTTGAGAAATAACTCTTTTTTTTTTTTAGTATTGTGAAAGGAAAAAGGCCTATCTGTTTTAAAGTTGACTCATCTCCAGCACAAGTGCACTTAAACTCTTTAAAATCAATACAATCTTAAATAATTTGTCTTTTTAAAAGCATTTGTATTATTTTTATCTTGGTACATGTCTCTTTGTATTTGTACTGCACTATTGAGGTGTACCTGTGAATAAACTCGACTAAAGCCTTATTTTATTTAGTTTTTTATATTGTATTCAAACAACAAAACAAAACCAATAAAAACAAAACATAGCTTGCATACAGTGCATCCTTGCTATAGTGAACCTGTTGGGGTCCAAGCCTTTAGATCGTTATATTGAGGAGTTTGTTATAGTGAAAGGACAATCAAAATGAACGATAAACTGTGGGATTAAGTTAACGAGATGAGATTGTGAATAGAAGTACATGTACCTGCTCGTCTCATGTATGCAGTATTCTGCCTTTGCTTTATTCTATTCCTTAAAGAATTAAAACGCAGTACAAAAAGCAAAAAATCCCAAATTGAAGCTGAACTTTTATTCAAAATCACTCTGACATGAATCATTTAAAAGTGCACCGAATCTTAATCCAACATGTAAGAATACCAAACTGAGCTTTTATTTCAAATCAACCCGACATGAAGTTTTTTTTTTTCTTTAATCAATTTTGCTTTGCTGCGTGGTTACTGAACAAGCCAAGAGTGCTTTTTGACAACCTATGTTCACGACAACGATATGACTGCGTGTCACAAAGACGGCCGGAGTGGGTGACGTCCGACCAGAAACAGGAAAATAAACGGAGAGAGGTGGAGTTTGGTGGAGCTGAGCGAATGGTCTCGCTCAGCATTTAATGAATGACAGACAGACAGAAAATAAACGTTTATAACAATACAAAAACAGGACACGGCACATTCGCCAAGACAAACAAAACGGACTATACAGACAAACACGGTGAGCAGATATTTTACCTATTGCTTATCGCAATTATTACCATTACCTCCGTCTCCAATCCCGTTCTCTACTCACTGAACACACAACCCCGAGTGGGTGAAAACATGCAGCTTTTATGCAGCTATACCAAGACTCGATTGCTAATCAATCATTCAATTGGAGTCTTGGTACAACTGCACGTGAATTAATAAAGTGAAATTCCCAGAGCTCACATATTATTACTTTTTACTTGAACGTGAAGTGCTGAGCAATCCTTGTGCCTAAATACAAATATACATTTTAAACACTCGTGTTACACAGACACGTTTATATCCCGTGTACCAATGCCTAAACACCAACATTAAAACACAGCACATAACACAAAATATACTTATTTAATATATTTATTTACCTATTTCTTATGGCACCTATGGCAGTACCACCAGATAAGTCAGATTACATGTACTGCTTTCAGTGTTTTAACACTAGAACCGCAATGCGGGTCATTGTGACCCATTTTGCATTTAAAATGTTAATTATTCTTCTGTTGTAAGTCGTGTGAGTGTGTCTTTTTTTTTTTTTTTCCTAAATATATTAATTAAATATCCTGACTGTGTCTGATAGCCAGAATCGCAAAAATGATAAAGTTATAAACAGTTCTACCTAGAACAGCCATATGGGTCAATGTGACCCATGCATTACAATTCATGTCCTTTTTTTAATATAACGCAAGAGATTCTATTTTTGTAAATGCAACAAACAAGACACCCCCCCCCCCCCCCCAGGATCCTATGCACACGTGGTTGTGTGTGGCTTTTTTTTTTTTTTTTTTTTAATCCCCCTCCCCACCAAAGCCTTTGTAGACTGACTACAAGACAGAGATTGCTATGATAGTGGGTTTGTCAAGATGCCAACCAGTGAAAGCCTAGTTGCTTATTTCTCATTGTACCTAGGAGACAACAATCCTTTGTTTTGTTCCACAAATGCAACTGGGAATATATCAGAAGGCAATATTTAATCTTGAAAGTAGTCATTTTGATTGGAATAAGGCAAGCTGCACTCGGATGCATACAGCAAACTGAAATGACAGGTAGGATAACAACTTGTGCCTAATGTGAAACATATTTTTTATTGCTTTTAGAAAAAAAACATTTCGGTTTTGCAGGTTTGTATGTACCAGTTTACACGTGTTTACTCAAGTGTTCAGTGGAACTGCGTCTGTTTATAACACAGCTCCTGGATGCAGGCACAGTCAGCTGGCAGACGCGTACGCTCCACCATAGAGTAAAATGCAGCCGTCATACTGGAAGTAGTGTTAATTTATTTTTTATGTAGTATTAAAAACAATTATTTCATTTTTATAGTTGTGTGTACATATACCTGTTTACACCTATACACGGGTATATGCACATTTTATTATTTTCACTGTTTGTAGTCATGCTGTATATGTGCTCATTATAAAAATAAGGCATTTTGTTTAATTTTCCATTTAAATTCGGTGTTTCTGCGATGCAAATGTTAGATGGTTCATGAATACAACTTTTCAACTATCCGATAGTGTGTCTTTCATTTTCATAACGAAGCAGTTTAAAGATATATGGGTCAAAGTGACCCGCGTGGCGGTTCTAAGTAGTTCGAAAATCCGACAGTTCTAGTGTTAAGGTCAATCCGCCATACATAAATACATGGATCTGGATTAAATGTGGTCTGTTTTATGGAGACATGGCTAAAATTTCTAAATAAACGATTGCTGTCTTCAATTTGTACTATATAGTATTAAAATACATATCATTACATTAACAAATATATCATTACATTAATATCTGTGTGTGTATATCTATCTGTCTCTATCATCTCATACGCATACACCAAAAATGGCTCAGCTTTGAGCTGTATCGCATGAATGGGATGTCACTTGGGCCTAAACTTTACACTGTAACCACTTCTCCCAAAGGCAAACGTTAATGGGAATTTTTTGTCCAAATCAAAAGGGTCGAGGTTTTTGGTGATTTTGATTTCATATGTAATGACCCGTATGCTTTTTCTTTGTTAATCTACTTAGGGCTGATTTTTGGTTTTAACCGATAAAACACCCCCGATACAAAACAAAAATGAAATCGGTGGATAGCCAATAAACACCGGAAAAACTGTGGAAATGGTTAATCAATTCACGTTGACTTTACCCTTTTCCCATTAAAAAAATAAAACCTACTACAAAAATAATATACATATCCCAGTGCTGCTAGGCAATGTCCCACCTTCCTGACTTGCATCTGTCATTGATTCCTTCTGAATGCTTTAAAAACCCCTGTGACAAGATGGCTGCAGGTGCGTGGTGATGTGACGGACCAGGAAGAAGCGAAACAACACAGATGTGGAGTTTTGGTGAAGCTGACCGCTTGCTTGCGCTCAGCATTTAATAATTGAAATTGACGCCAAAATAAACAGACAACCAACACTAACAGACACTAACACACAGGGACGAACACGAAACAATTAAGTACTGTGCTGGTCCTCCAGCACAACGTAGCAGTTGATTATTTTACTTCTCTCCCATTCTTTTGCCCTGAACACACAACCCCGAGTGAGTGAAAACATGCAGCTGTACCGAGACTGTATTGCTAATCAGTCATTCAACTGGAGTCTCTGTACAACTGCACGTGAATTAATCTAGTGCAATTTCCCGTGCTTGCATACTACGTTTTACTTGCACGTGAGGTGCTGTGCAATCCTCATGCCTAAATACAAATATACATTTTAAACATCTGTGCATAACCCGTATTATGTCCCGTGTGCCAACTACAATACACCAACATTAACACGCAACATATAACACAGAAATACACACAGGGGTGGGGCAACACCCCCCAGTACTGAGTGACAGCACATTCCTACATTACTACTACTACATTACTACTACTACTTCAGCTTACGAGATTACAATCAGGATGGAGGCTTGTTAGCGGGATTTAAAGCTGTATTACAGTTATGATACAGAGGATTTAAAACAGAATTGTGGCAAAATGTAAAAAAAAAAATTCTAAACCCCAGAAGAATGTGCCTGTGACCGTAGGGATTTCACTGTGGAAGACAGCAAAGGAAAGAAGGTACAACTTAAGAGTGCAAGTACTGTCAAATTACTACTATACATATTTTGATTTAAAAAAAAAAACAAAAACAAAAAAACACTCAAGCATTTTGGAAAGTAACCAAAAACACTATTTTCATACAGTATATCAAAAAGGAAAGCCCCCAAAAAACTATTTACATAAAACTTGAAAATTAGCTAAAAATAAGCACCAAAAAATACAAGTAATAAAACCTGAAAAACAGAAGCCTTACACATGGTTTTGTCTGTTTTCTTACACTGCTCACAGTACTTTGGTTATTTAAATAAAGGCTACTTATCTTTTTTGGTAAACTATTTCTGCGTTCCGTATTGGAAGCCACATGGTTATTTATTAATGGATCAAAGAGTTATCACTGACATTAACCCAACAGGACGTTATGATGTGTTTTTTCTGTTTTTTGCTTCCTGAGTAATCTCTGCAGTTATTATTATTGATGTGTACTTGCTGCTTTGTTCTTTTCTTTAAAACCTTGATACCCTATCAGTTGAGAAAAGGCTTAATGCAATAATCTATGCCCGGGTAGTAAAAAGAGACCTGGGTCAGGTAATTTAAAACCTGATGTGCCAAAGTGGTCATTAAAGCAAAAGGGTGGGGGTGGGGCAAGGGTGAAATTACAGGCATTATTAACATTAGGTAGATAGATTTACATTTACAATTAGGCATGTTTTAAAATTCAGAGGTAGAGCACAGCAAAGTCACGTTAAAGAATCGTTTTGTGCAGTTAACATATTTATAGACTGGTAAAATAAAATTCAAAGTTGCTGCAGTATGTTTTGTCATTTCAAATATTTTCACAAAACAAATGGCCACCCTGTACATCATAGACACTTGTAGGTGAAAAACGCAAGCATTAAAGTCGCTACATTTAATAAAATATATAAACGTGATGTTTACAGTCCACTAAAATAAATGGCTTTCCATTATCTCTGCAAGTAAGAAAACATGATATGAGAGAGAGAGAGATACAATTTATTATATGTTGTTCACATATTTGTGTTTTGGAAGATTTCGAGATTATCGCTCCAAATACATGCACGATATAGATACAAAATGTTCATATCGTTGCCCACCCCTATTTTGTTTATATTTTACAAAGCCTTACAGTTCTATTGCCTTCTGTTAGCTGAATGTCTCATGATAACATAGTTTATAAACGAGAGGAGGCCATTCGGCCCATCTTGCTCGTTTGGTTGTTAGTAGCTTATTGATCCCAGAATTTCATCAAGCAGCTTCTTGAAGGATCCCAGGGTGTCAACTTCCCCAATATTACTGGGCAGTTGGTTCCAGACCCTCATAATTCTCTGTGTTAAAGGAAAAAAAAAAGTGCCTTCTATTTTCTGTTCTGAATGCCCCTTTGTCTGATCTCCATTTGTGACCCCTGTCCTTGTTTCTTTTTCCAGGTTGAAAAAGTCCCTTGGGTCGACACTGTCAATACCTTTTAGAATTTTGAATGCTTGAATTAGGTCGCCACGTAGTCTTCTTTGTTCAAGACTGAATAGATTCAATTCTTTTAGCCTGTCTGCATATGACATGCCTTTTAAACCCAGAACAATTCCGGTCGCTCTTTTTTGCACTCTTTCTAGAGCAGCAATATCCTTTTTGTAGAGCGGTGACCAGAACCGAACACAATATTCAATGCATTGTACAGTTTTAACATTACTTCCCTTGATTTAAATTCAACACTTTTCACAATATAAATCTGAACA
The DNA here is from genome assembly GCF_017654505.1 of Polyodon spathula. Lineage (NCBI taxonomy): Eukaryota > Metazoa > Chordata > Actinopteri > Acipenseriformes > Polyodontidae > Polyodon > Polyodon spathula. Next base: position 34,994,574 of record NC_054537.1, on the reverse strand, counting down.
TTT